>NW_021604601.1:4722417-4748562 GCF_004785775.1 Grammomys surdaster | reverse complement strand
TGTGTGTGTGTGTGTGTGTGTGTGTGTGTGTGTGTGTGTGTGTGTGTGTGTATGTGTGTGTGTGTGTGTAGATAGAGCCAGAGGGATGTGTAGATACTACCTAACATGATCAAGGTCTTAGACAGGGTCAGTATCGTAACTGCTGCTGGTAACATTACCAATAACATAGTGGAGTGTTCTCTAAAGGTAAAGGACTGTTACCTAGGAGTTATGATTTCTGTTGCTTTTGCTTTTGGGGACTCACCGCTGTACTGTTTCTGTTTTCTCCTTTAGTCATTTAAGCACTTCAGAGTTCAATATGAAATGAAAAGGAAACAGGTGGAACATATAATACAGCCATTGCAAAGAGACGGCAAACTGACACTCGACCAAGCCTTGGTCAAGCAGTGCTGGGAGAGAGTGTCGTCCAGGGTACGTTAATTTCATTTGGATTTGTGTGTCTTCACCAAGCTGCATTTCATCATCTTTCATAGGGTGTTATCGAACCAGATGCTGCAGCCTCGGGCTGAGGCTGGAAAGGGTTAACTGTGGGAGCTCATCTGCCCTCTGGTTTCACTTCCCAGGCCATTGCTGGGTGTGCTTACTCTGGCAGTCCCTTTCTTGCTTTCCCATTCCAAACGCTGGGTAACAGACAGAACTGAAAGACCTCCTGGCTTCTGGCTTCTTCCAGACCTTACTTCCCTGTTGTTTAGAAAACTAACATTTGCCTTAGAGACTTCCTGGAATATTAACACTTCTCATAACCTGTAATCTTGTTTTATGAGCAGCTCAGGACCTTCCTGTGCCAAGGGGCAAGCTCATGTTCTGTCACTGGAGCTGGAGCACCTCTGATTGTCCGTTCATTCCTAAATGTGAAGGAAAAGCTGCTTGATCTAGTTACCGTCCTTCATCAGACCGTAACCTTAGAGATGTCTAAGTTCTGACCATCTTCTAGCATTAACAGAAATATTTTACTTGAATTTGTCATGTTATTTAATTTGATAATGTCACATTTCCTACGAACTTTATGAAGAAATAGGATGGTTTCTAAGCTGGAATTTCTGTAGACCAGGAAATGGTACTTGAGAATCTGGGAAAATGGAAGAAATAGAGAAAAAAGGGTTTCAGGACAAAATGGGGATTGCCTCAACTCGTATAAAGTTCTTGCCACACAAGCTTAAAGAGTCCTATGAAAAGCTGGATACACTAATGGGAATCTGGAATTCTAGTGAATAAAAGCACTTATTGCAAGAGCCTGACAGCCCACATCCAATTCCTAGAACCTATATAAAAAGTTGAATGAGCACATCTGTAATTCTCACAGAACTGGCATTTTAAAACTTGTCTGGGGAGTGGCTCACATGGAGCCCAGGGATACACCTATACTCTCTCAGAGCTGGGATTGATTACGAGCAGGTGCCACCCACCCCAGGGTCTTGTGTGGGTCATGAGAAATGAATTTGGGTCCTTGCATTTATGTGGTGAGCACTTGCCTTTGAGCTATTTTCCTAGACCTTCTTTGAGTCTTTGGTAGATTTTTTTTAAAGTTCATTTAGAGGAAGTTTTAGGAATTGTCTTCTATACAAGAGACATTCTATTCTCCTGTTTCAGCTCTTTGATTGGCATATACAACTGGATAAATCTCTTCCTGCACCTCTGGGCACTATAGGTGCTTGGCTATACAGGGCAGAGGTGGCCCTGAGAGAAGAGATCACCATTCAGCAGGTCCATGAAGAAACAGCAAATACAATCCAGCGGAAACTTGAGCAACATAAGGTAAAACCAAGCTCAGAGACTGTCTTAATTACCTTTCTATTGTCCCGACAAAACATCATGAATCAGGTGAATTACAAAAGAAAGCATTTACTTTGGTGCTCACTGTTCCAGATGGTTAGTCTCCATGCAAGGGGGAACATGGCAACAGGAGACAGGAATGGTGCTGGAGCAGTAGCTGAGAGCTTCCATCTGATCCACAGCAGGAAGGAGAGGGGGAGAACTAATGGAGAGGGCTGAGCTTTTGAGATTTCAAAGTCCAACCAATGACACACCTCCAACAAGGCCATAATCCTAATCCTTCCCAAGCAGTTCCACCAACAAGGGACCAGGTATTCAAATACATGAGCCCATAGGGACCATCTTCATTCAAACCACCACAGAAACTTTGTCAGTATGACAGTACTAGAGTCCCTGGAGATGCATCCTCATCAGAACTTGCACCAGCGTTCCCCTGTAAGCATCCATCCTATGTGGTTCACATACTTCCATCCATCCTATATGGTTCACATACTTTCTCTTTGGAGGCACTTGAATCTGTGTTTTCCTGGCCTATACCCATCCTGACAATTTCAGTACATTCATCTCATAAGATATTACCCAATAACTCTAGGATGGATTTTTGTATCTGCAGCCATCACTATTCCTGTTGCTGTAGGTTCTGTTTTTATAGAAAAGATAAGCTTACAGACGATATGATTTTGTATCATAGTAGGGTTAACAATCGGCTCTATACTTTACTTCCACTTTCTTTCTCAAAGGATGATAAATAAAAAGCTTCCAGTCCTGGTGCTTTGGTTGTACATGGGGAGTAGAGGCTTGAGATATACGGTTAAGGACTTCGATGACCTACAAGTCATGTGTGTGGTTAGTCTGTGACTGTTGTCAAACGTTTTGTAATGATCCAGGCTTAATTCACTAAACATGGTATTTTTGATTGACAGTACATTAAGGTAACAATGCACTCTTTACCCTTTCGTTCTGTCAGTGCTTTGGTTTTAGCATATATATGAAAATAAGCTGATACATAGAGATTTCTCCTCCTACAGTTGTCAAAAAAAAATCCATTTTCTGACAGACATTTGATGTATTTTTAATTACCTAAAGGTAATACTCTTATCTGTTTTAGAAAACTCAAAAAACAAATTCATGGTATGTTGGTCTCATGCCTCTAGACCTTGGTTTTGGAATTCCTGATGCATAGATAGAGTCCATGCCATCTGAACTCAGTAGACACAGTCCAAGGCTAGCCCATCAAAATGTCTGACATTGCTACATTTCACAGCCAATCACAGATGTCACCATCACTTGCCTCCAGTTACACTTACACTTTCCTGAGATATGCTCAACATTTTTAAACATTTCACATTTTTAAATTTGCTTAAAGTTTACTTTAAGTGACATGATGATTGTATATACGTACAGGTCTTGTGGTGTAGCAATATGAGACAGTCAACTCTCGCTTAGTGTATCCACCGCCTTATAAATTTCTTTATGACTATTTTCTATCACTTTTACCGATTATGAGTATGTATTATTGAAAGTGTGCCACAGTATTGAGATGGGGACACCTGGGCTTGTCCCTCTTTAACTGAAACCTTGCCCTTTTTAATACAACCTTACTGTCCCTATCCATTCTCTTTCGCTGGTTCTGGTCACATCTGGTAACTAGCATGCCCCTCTCTGTTCCTGTGACTTTAACATTTTAGATTTAATAAATCATTGCATTACCTCATATTGATTTGCCAGATATTCAGGTTCAATTTGTCTAGACTATTTTCTATCCTTTCACTTTTAGCTTATGTTTTTTTTAATATTCTTTGTGCTTTGGGGACTAAAATCACATCATTTCCTGCTTCCCTTTCCTCTCATGTGTATCTCCCTTGCTCTCTTTTAAATTCATGCCCTTTTTCCTTAGATGTTATCTTATGTGTGAGTGTATATGTTCCTAAATATATTAATAGAGCCTGCTCAGTTCTTATAATGCTAATTGTGTGTGTATGTTTTCAGAGCTGGCCATCTGGCATTGGATAACTAGTTGGCATGCACTTTCCTAGGGAAGACTATTTCTCTGGCTCTCAGCATCCCTTAATGGCTTGTAGATCTTTGTCTAGTGTTGAGGCCTTATAGGTTTTTCCCCTTCTACATTAAGATTGCCTTACCTTTTGCTTTACCTAAGTGAATACCTGTTGGTGTTGGCCTACTTCAGCTCATGTTTAGGCAGCCATGTTGGTGAGACTTCGTGGATATAGTGTCTGGCATTTCTAGGAAACACAATCCCACAGCAAATTTCTACTTCTTCTGGATCTTAAAAATCTCTGTGCTCGTCTGTTTTAAATGATTCCTAAGCCTAAGATGTGGGAGTTGCATCCTAGCCATATCGGTTAGGACTAGAATCCACAAGCCTGCATTTTGATTGGTTGTGGTTTTCTGTAGCGGTCTCCACTTGTTGTGAAGGGAAGTTTCCTTAGTGAGGGTAGAGAGCGACACTTATCTCTGGCACAAGGATACATTTTTTTAGAATGTAGCTAGGGATTATGTTTGGTGGTTATTTGTTCTCTTCCAAGTCCTTTGACTTCACTCACCCCAGGGAGTTGGCTAGGTTTGCAGTACCAGGTAAAGTATTCTTATTCAGCGATGCCTTAAATCCAATTGCAGAGTTGTCAGTTACCACCAAGGTAGGTGTGCCACTACTGAACTTTTAGGGTGACAGCGACATGCTACTCATTGTTGTGATTCATAGGCATCATGCTGTGTAGGTCTGTTGACTCTCTCCCTTGGACATTTGCATGGCAGTATCTGGTCCCATCAAAGCTATTCCTCAGGGAAGAGGTACTCAAGTCAGTTATAGCTCAGGGGACTCTGGACCCTGTGTCTGAAATGCATGGTGTTATCAATAATAGGAACTTATCTTCTACCAGTGAGGAGCAACTAGTGAAATATCAGTAGGATGTAATATTTTAGGGATCTTTTGGACAACTCTGACTAAGGGACTCAAAAGAGACCTTCTCATACCTGGTGCTGGAATCTTTGTTAGTTATTCTATGGCTTTCTTGGGAAGCATTGTTAGCTAAAATTCAGTCCATGAATTTCTTTGACAGTGTGGAGATAGTAAATAGTTGATATTTATTTTTTTTAATCCATAGATTAAAAATCTAAGATCCAAGACAGAATCTTTTAAATGGAGAGTTAAGACTGTTTATTTCTAGGACAATGATTGAAAGCCCTGTGCTAAATTTGTCTCTTTGTCTTGGAGGTTTGCAGGTTAGTGAGTTAATTACATTTGGCCCTTACTTGTCATTCCTAATCTCTCTTTATTGGTGTATATATCTTTTCCCATGTATTGTTCCCTTAAATATCCTGTGAAGTTTTGACCTAGTGGTCACAATTTGCTTTATGCATCACAAAAGATCTTTATTTCTATTTTGATTTTGCAGGATGGTTCTACTGGTTATAATAGTCTTGTTTGGCAGTTATTTGCTTCAATAACTATCCCAATCCAGGTTCTCCCAGCTTTTAAGGTTTCTGCTAAGAAATTTGCTTTATTCCGGCAGATTATAAGTTACTTGGAGTTTTTCTTTCAGTGTTCAGAATTCCTTACAAGTTTCATAGTCGTATGATTTTATAGTAAAACTTAGAGAGAATCTTCTTCTGGTTTTGTCTATCTAGGATTTAAAAACTTTATATGCTCAGATGTTCAACCTCCTACCTTCATCCCTAGATAGAAGATATTCTCTGTTATTGTTTAATTGAATAAATTCTCCATATCTTTATTTATAGCTTGTTTTTTTCTCTTAGATACCACATATTTGTAGTTTTAGTCTCTTAGTTGTGTCCCCAATCTTAAATGTTATTGCTGTGATTGCTTTTATAAAAAATTTAATTTTATATATTTTTTACTTATTCACTTTGCCCCTTCCCAGTCACTCCCACCCACAATCCTTCACTCCCTTCTCCTTCTCGATGTGTGGGGCCCCCCTGGTTATCCCCACCCCACCCTGGGACTTCAAATCTCTCTGCAAGGCTAGGCACTTCCTCTCCCTCTGAGGCCAGACAAGGCAGCCCAGCTACTAAAACATATCCCATATAAAGGCAACAGCCTTCGGGCTAGGCTCCGCTCCAGTTGTACAGGACCCACATGAAAGTCAAGCTGCACATCTGCTACATATGAGAGGGAGACCTAGGTCCAGCCCATGTATGTTCTTTGGTTGCTGGTTCAGACTCTGAGAGCCCCAAGGGTCCAGGTTCGTTGACTCTGCGGGTCTTCCTGTGGAGTTCCTATCCCCTTCAGAATCTTCAATCCTTCCTCCAGTTCTTCCATAAAAGTCCCCAGGCGCCACCTGCTGTTTGGCACTAGGTGTCTGTACCTGTCTGAGTCAGCTGCTGGGTGGAGTCTCTCAAAGGACAGCACTCGATTGCTTTCTTGTTTTCATTGTTATCTGAGTTGACAATTTCTCAACTTTGTCCTCATTACTAATGTTCTTGCTTTTATCAGGTCTCGCTGTCATTGGTGGTGCTCTTAATTGATTAATTGAACTTTGTACGTCTAATAATTCCATTTATTTTTAAGGAATAGATGTCCCTTTGTTGAATTTGAATTTGAAGACCTAATACCAATTTTCTTCAAACTATTCCACAAAATAGAAACAGAAGGAACACTACCCAATTCGTTCTATGAAGCTACAATCACACTCATACCCAAACCTCACAAAGACCCAACAAAGAAAGAGAACTTCAGACCGATTTCCCTTATGAATATTGATGCAAAAATATTCAATAAAATTCTAGCAAACTGAATCTAAGAACACATCAAAACAATCATCCATCATGATCAAGTAGGTTTTATCCCAGGAATGCAGGGATGGTTCAATATTCAGAAATCCATCAATGTAATCCACTATATAAACAAACTCAAAGGAAAAAACCACACGATCATCTCACTAGATGCTGAGAAAGCAGTTGACAAAATTTAATAAGAGAGAGAGAGAGAGAGAGAGAGAGAGAGAGAGAGAGAGAGAGAGAGAGAGAGTGAAAAGCATAATTCCCCACAAGTGTGGGATCCTGGGCTCCATCTCTGGTCTTCCCTTGACCAAGTGGGGAGAAGAAAAATAACAAAAGAAATACAGTAAAAATAGACTAAAGGTAAATATACTGTCAATACAAAATACAGCATTCTCACCTCAAAGAGGATAAAAGACAGTGAGATCTGGAGCCATATTTGAGTGACTGTGGCCTGGGACATATGAATCTAGGTTACCCCAGGTTCTGTGTTCCCGTTTCATGGTGGTTTTTATAGTAACAGAAAAAAAAGAGAGTTATAAATATAAGCATTTACAAAACACATTGATGAAAATACCAGAGAAACAAATTCGGTAAGATGCAGACATTTGTTGAATAGCCCCAGGTGCTATCTGATGACATTCTCGGCTTCAGGGTTGGTGGAAGCTAGTGACCTGCAAGTTGATAAAGATGCTTTTTATCTGTGAATCAGAGAATGTCCTATAAAGAGATGGCACAAAATGACTGTTCAGGGATCTAAATGTTCAGAGGTCGAGGCTAGCCTGAGATAAGGTATAATTAAGTTCTGGATGCACCCACCCTCTCTACCTCACGGCAGTTCTCCCCAGCACAGCAGTCTTTGCAGATACGGCTTCCTTCCAGGAATTTCCATTCATGATCACCCCAGAGAAGAAAATGGCGGAGATAGCAGAGGAGAAACATAAATGGAGTTAAATGTATAAAAGTAAAAGTGACAAAAATCTCTGAGACAAAGAAAGGGAAAAGGAGAGGGGTCAAGAAAAGCAGAAAAGTGGACAAGGAAAACAAAAAGACTGGGCTGTGACTGAAATATGATTGAATAGGTATAACTGAAAATACAGGAAAGCGTATAAATAAAGTGATGAAATGATATAAAAATACCAAAAAGAACAAAATGGGAAGAGAGCCTGTTTTTGTTTGTTTTATTTTTTGTTTGTTTTCAAAGACAATGGATTAAAGGAGCTATTTTCCAGCTCCCCTAATATTGCAACCTGCTATGTTTAGGCAGAGGCGTTGGCTGTGAGTCGCACTTTGAGCCTATTAGTCCATAATGTTTAGGCTGGTTCCACATGTAGCCCGGCAAGGTGCAGTTTCTTTAGAAGCTTTGTTTCTTTGTATCCCAGGAACTGCTGTTGGCCCAAATGACCTTTATGGTCTGTGTCTCGAGCAGGGTTCCACTCATTCCAGAAGGCCCTGAGGTTAAACTTGCAAACGGTAAACATCCAAGCATAAACGGGACACAAGTCTGCCATGAGAGGGCTGTAGTATTTTGTCTATGGGTTTTTGGACTTTGAGATATAACCTGTAATTACCTACTAGGAAAATCAAGCAATTATTCAAACTCAGTCCTGCTAAGGGCTAAATAATCCATGTCAGCTGGGCAGGCCTGGGAGTGACTGTCTGCCTGCTTCAGCTTGGAGCTCGGAGCCTTCACAATAGTCAGGGAACAGAGCAGAAAACACGCTGACCACAGAGCACACTCTCCATCCAAGCTCCCTGGAACCCACACTTCTCCCTCACTCCATGCTCACCCACACTCCTCTCTGTGAAAACCTATTTTGGCATCCCTTATCCAGCCACTGTAACAGGATGTTCCCCCAACCTCTCTCAGTTACGGTTGTTCCTGGTTTTCAGTTCTGAGAGGGGTAACTCGGTTTCATCATGCCTCCAGATGTAAGGAGTGGTAACATGATTTCTCCCCACCCCCACTCCCCACCCTCCACCCCCCACCCCCACCCCCCTGTCCTATACGCAGGCGCACTCACAGTCACACTAAACCCCACAGTGACTTTAAAGCTTGAGAGGACTGTGAGTTTCTCCTGCATCTAGGACTGGCAATCATGTCGGGCCTACATTGTGGCTGAGACTTTGGCAGCTACCCCAACCCACACAGCTGGGGTTGGAGGTGAAGGCTGCTTCCTTCCGTCCTCTTCCCGTTCCTCTCTGCGGTTTGCTGTCCCATCAACCGCTTTCTTGATCTGCATTGTTCTTTCTCCATGTTACTGTTTGAAATATCGTGTTGTCCTGACCCTTCTTTTTCACGGATTCCCACAAGTCTCTCTTCCTCCATCTAACCTT
Source organism: Grammomys surdaster (assembly GCF_004785775.1). NCBI lineage: Eukaryota > Metazoa > Chordata > Mammalia > Rodentia > Muridae > Grammomys > Grammomys surdaster. The sequence goes on along the minus strand of NW_021604601.1, from coordinate 4,739,694 downwards.
GGGATTCCTAGTTTCAATAATTTTTTTTCCGGCAAACTCTTCACTATTTTCCAAAACTGGCTGCACTAATCTCTCCTACAGTCTGCACTGTATAAGGCATTCCCTTCCCACATCTGCGCCAGCACTTATGATGCTTGCCGTTTATGACCATAGCCCCACGAGCAGGTGCGCAGTCATCTCTCACTGTAGTTTGGATTTAGATTTCTGTCATGTTATTTGCTACATTGAACCTCTTTTTCACCATCGATGGCCTATTTCTCCAAATGTTCAAGTCCTTTGACTATTTTTAATTGAGGTATTGTTTTCTAATTTTTTTTTTAAAGATTGAGTTCCTTGGTACTTTTTAATATTAGCCCCCTGTGGTGAGTGAACTTGATCATCAATTTGATTGGCTTGAGAAACGCCTAGCATGTTAGAAGAGCATGCCTTGAGTGGGGTGTGAGAATGCAAGCCAATGGAGGTTAACTAGGGGAGAAGACACTCTGACTGCAGGCAGCTCCCGTCCCTGTATGCTTGCAGCCCGGGTTGAAGAAAAAGCAAAACATCTATTCTCCTACCCTTTGCTCAACCCTTACTAACTGATGTGCTATGAACTACCTTCTATGATAAGAGGTGGGAGCCCCTGAAATGGCAAACTAAAGAAACTTTTTCTGCTTAACTAGTTTATATCAGATCGTCTGTCTCAGGGACACACACCTCTAATCCCCCTTAACTCTGTGAGTGACTTGTCTCTGATATTCCCTTCACTCTATTGGCTATTTGCCTTTTCTGTGTGTGACTTTTAGCTTGACACAATTCCATTACCTCCTTCTACATTTGTAGTCTGTGCTTTTGGGGTCCTAGTAATCTCTGCCTAATGTCACAGGCCTGCCTGTCTTCCTCCCTCCCTCCCTCCCTCCCTCCCTCCCCCCCCCCCTCCCCCCCCCCCTCCCTCCCTCCCTTCCTTCCCTCCTTCCTTTCTTTCTTCCTTCTTCCCTTCTTTCCTTGTTTCTTTCCTTGCTTCCTTTCTTTTTTCTCTCTCTATGTTTTAGACAGGGTCTCACTATAAGGTCCTGGCCAGCCTAGAACTTGATATGTAGACCAGGCTAACCTCAAATTTACAGAGACAGAGATCTGCCTGCCACTACCTCCCAAGTTCTGGGATTAAAGACTTGCATCACTCAATGCTTATCTCTGATATGTTGGTTGTTTGGTTTTGGTAACTCTTGCCAAAGATCAATTGACCATAGAGATGTGGGTCTGTCACCAGGCTCCATGTCCTATTTCATGAGTGACCATGCTCAGACAACGTTTGATTTACTAATCATCTCTTTCCACCTCTCTTTCCTGTCACCATCCATATGCACAGACAGGCAGAATTTCCTGTCATCTGTTTTCTCAAAGGACAGTGTAACTCTGAGGTCTGCTCCATCTGTGTGAACATGCACACGAGATCTGGACCTTGTTGTCTAGGACTCTGTTCTCTGGAGTTGTAGGGCCAGGCTGGTGAAGGAGCTAGAATTCAAACCTCAGCTGAGTTCAAGACACATCACACACTCAAAATCAGAAGCATTGGGCCCATTGCACCGTGAGATTCCAAGTACCTATAAATACGAAAACTGTTCTAAACACAAATACTACCATCCTCACAAATTAGTAATTAAACATGTGTTATATAGTAATTTCATGTATGTATGGAACAAATGGAAGTACTTAAACTTAATGTAATGTCGAATGCCCGTGAGTTATGGGAGTGTGAGTTAATTGGGCAAGTGTCCATGAAAGGTCTCTTCCATGGTAGCTTTCCAACCCCAGGGAAACAGAAGCAGATTGTACACAAGGTGGTGCCTCCAAACTAGAGAGATGACACACACCCAAGTGACTGTTGTTTACGTACTGAAAATAGATTTAAATGTTGTAGAATAAATCAAATGCAAGTGTGCCTTTTGATAGAGTAGTATAGGAGGTTTTGCAGAAGGTATTAATCACCTCACAGGGTGAGTATTCAGTTGGGTGATTCACAGGCTTCTCTGTGTGGGTCATTGACTATATAAGCCATTCCGATGGGAGGAAGACAGAGAGAGGTGGAAAGACAGGGACGAGAGACAGACACACAGCGAGACACGGGGAAACACACAGAGTATACATGTGCATGCACCAACCACCCAACTATCTACCTGCATATGATAAACAAAACATAATACCCAGAAATGGGTAAATGAGATGTATAGGAATGACTGATAGAGAAGATGAGAGGAAAAAGAGACAGTGAGGAAACTGAAGCACTCAATGAGACAACAGAAAACAAAGACAGGCAGGTAAACGCCAAGGCTAAGTTCAGGGTGAATCACACAATGATCTGTTTATTGAGCCAGACATTTCGTTAGATCTTGTTCCAGGTGTTTAGAATAACATAGTCATAAAGTAGCATACTTGGAATTATGAGATCAAGTCTAAATTATTCAGAATATATGTATTAGGTACTTAATAATAAGCTAAGCTGTGAAGGCAGGTAATATGGATCATTGTTAATTAAAATTCTAAGTTTTCTTGGTAGCACAAAATCAGTCCCTCAAAGCAATGTAACTAGCTTGGGCTGGGGTACCAGACTTAGTGAGATTCAGTAATCTGAGAACACCAGGGGGATTCTGCATACATATGCAGGGATGTTTGAAAGTACTATCTTGCTTTTCCAGTATAAACACAATTCTGATTTATAGTATATAAACCTAAAATATTTGTTTTTTTAAACTCATCACACATAAAAAAACATTTTCTTCACTTACTACGTAGCCATTATTTACAAGTTAGAGTTAGGTATTGTGTAAAAATGTATACTGCAGATAATTCAACTTATAAGAAGACATTTTTGATTAAATATTTATCATAAAATTTTATACTTATAAACATTTCTATGGCACTTTCTTCTTTCTGTCTAGGTTCTAGAAATTATTTTGTTTAATTTCCACAGAAATTTAGAGTAGCATAGTCATAAAGCCATATAACTGCACTTAAGAGATCAATTTTAATTTATTCAGAATATACGTGCTAGGTATTTAATAATAAACTAAGCTGTGAAGACAGGCAATTTGTTTGTTTGTGTGCATATGTCTGTGTCTATGTGAATGTGTAGATGGTGCCTGTGAAGGCCAGCAGAGGGCAGTAAATCTTTGGAATCTACCTCTTTAAAAAAAACCTATATATTTAAAGTTAACTAATGTGTATATCAGATTATATCAATTATACAAAATACATACAAAGCACAGCTGCTATCCTTTCTATTCAACTTAATGGTTCATTATCTAGAAAGAGAGAATATCCCTTCTTGGTGATTATGCAGGATTTAGCCACGGTTCAGTCTAAGCAATTAATTTTACTGAACATTTAACCTAAGAATATGACATAGTTATTACCATCCTCTTTTGTCGATGGATATACTGCAGACAGGGAGAAAGTAAGTGCCTTACTCAAAGCAACATAATCGTCTTAAGTTCAAAGCTTGAAACCTACCCACAAAGTGGTTGCACATGTATATCTCAGTAGGAATCATATTGTGTTGGCAAGGCGAGGCTTTCAAGTCTTAAGGAACCATAAGTCTGGTTTTCAGGCTCCACTACCTTCCAAGCCTCCTTGTACTGTCAACCCTACCCAAGTCATTTTCTCTCCTTCTTGAGAGTTTCATTTCCTGAGGATGATGCCTGGCATGGTGATCAGAAGATTCAATAACTCATAGATGATCCTCATACTACTGTGGCCTTGCAGTACCTTCTCCTTCTCTTTTGTGGTGATCCTGTGCCGCGTCCTATCCTCACCACTCTCCTTCCTCCTCTTCTATCATCATCCACCATCAGTAACTGAAACTATCCTCACCTGTTTTATTAAGCATCTCACTCTCCAACCAAGCAAGACTTCTCCATCTGTTTGGACTCCATGACTCTGTGATGCTATTTTCCTTCAGTTTACTTTTATCCTTTCCCTTTGTACTGTTTCAATCGAGTGTTCATAAAACTCACACATTGGACACGTCTTCAATCTCATTGTCCACATCTCTCTTTTTCTTACTAGCCTGGTAAAAAATATAAAAGCGTTTCTGCATAGCCTGTGCCCCCACACAGACAGCTGATGGGGCTGAGAACCCACACACTCTGATAGTGACTAACCCAACTGGGCTCCAATGCTGTGCAGCAGTCATGAGGCATTCCCAACCCCAAGCCCTCTCCATTTCTGGGACATCTATTTCATACCTTGTCTCCTCCGTTTCCCACACCTCCTCTCTGTCCTCACTCTTAGCTGACGACACTGCTTCCTCTTTCTCCAAGAAAAATAGAAGCAATCAGAAAAGAATATCCGCAAGCTCCCACAAATACATCAACCCACATACTTGCATCTGTGCCCAAATACTCCATCCTCACTTCTGTCGCTGTGGATAAACCATCTGTGCTCCCAACCAAGGCCAGACACTCCTATGAGCCTTAGATACTATCCTTACACTTCTTCTGAAAGAGTTGCAGATATACGTCTTTTGTTCCATTGTCTTCTACATCCCGTTTCCATTAGATCCCCTCTTATCACAAACGTGTGCACATGAGGCACACACACTTGCACTTGCACATGCACATGCATACATGTGCTCATATACACAAACACACATGCACACATTATCAAAGTCATTCTTTACACCCTGATTGCCTTCTCAGCTACTGTCCAAATTTCCTTCTTCCATTTATACAAACAAGCTGATAAGAATTATCCAGTCTCCTTCTTGATTTCTAAGTTCTGTCTGGAAAGTATTATAATGAACCATTACCACCATCTGTCCCAGGCCAGGTTGAAAAAAGTTGTCCTTCTCATCTATTGGCCAGATATTAGCCCCCCTCATTCCTCATCTGTCAGACACTGTTTACAAAGTGCTCCTGTGTCCACAAAACTCTTTGTTCATTCTGTTTTCTGCTTTTCTTCCTACACTCCTAGCTATCTCTCTGTAGTCTTTCTTGGTTTTTAATAAAACTTTATTGAGCACCTGCATTGTACCAAGCAGTGTCAAGAGCATTTGTGATATGTCCATCTGCATGAAGACAGACACAGTTCCCTGATGTCCATGATATGACTTGACTTGAGAGGATAAAGTACTTGTATCAATACTTTTTGGCTACTTTGTTGTATTCTTTTTCTACCACCCTTCTCCATCTCAATCCCTTCCAATCCCCAACACAGGGTAGGGAAGTTTAAAGGGCAAAGTGGGTGTTGATCTCATTCAACTACTTCCTGTTGATTAGGGGCATTGAGTTCCTTGGGGCAAGTTCAGTCTTTGTCATCAGGATATCCAATTTCTTCTTCTAGTCTTTTTGCTCACAACCACTGGACAAACCACAGTAAAAGAAATTGGGAGCAGCAGGGGAAGCAGAAGCTTCTCCAGGATCTGGCATTTTTAAACCCTCTCAATGTCTTCAAACATAAACTACCTTCAGCTGGCAGAATCACGCTCCTTCCAGAGCACAAGACAAATCATAGTCAGCTGCTATGAACAATCTGAAGCAGCCCCATATCCCACACCAGGTGTTAAAACAAAAACATATTCACATAACTTTTTTTAAAAAAGAAATCAAAAGTAAATAAAACTTGAGGGGCAAAAAGCACAGGGGATGTTGATGTTTTAAGTTTAAATAAGTGGTCAGTGAAAACTCACTGTAATGATGACCCCAAAGAGGCAAATATACTCCCCTGTGAGGTCTTTGCCTTGGATTTCCGTGATGAACTTTCTCTCCTGGGAGATATTCCTGCTTCCCTCCTCTTCATCTTCTCTGGGCCTTCACGAGACCTCCCTTCTCCACAGTGGGATCCCACTTGTTCCGGTTGAGTCATCTTGGTAACCGAAGGAGGCGTGTTGATAATTCCCACAGCAATGTTGGTTTGTCTGGTCCTGTGCTGTTTTATCAGTTCTTAAATATTTCCAAGTTTGCTATGTATTAATCACTGGGTTGACATATCTTCTACTAATATGGGACTCTGATCATCAGTAAATTTGTATTGTGAGTACTTAGGTACTTACAGAAGTTTTCAGTCAGTGTTTCCTGATGGATTTTACCCTCTCCAAATTCCAGCCTCTCTATTTCTCTAATGATTAGATGTATCTCTTATAAAACTCTCTCCTTTTTCAAGTTTGTCTCCATCCACGTGCAGATATGCTGTTTTATCTTTCATTTTTAACAGATTTTGTTTGTCCCTCTGATCTGGCAGTCTCAGCCCTTTGTTTAATAAAATTATGCACTTTATATTTATTTGTAGCATATTCTGTATCTGATTTTTTTAATCATTTGACTATGTTCTTTTTGCCCCCTTTGCTACCTATCCTTTTTGCTATTTATAAATCAACAGAGGATTTTTTTAAATTGGTTTCTGTTTCCTAGCATTTCCCTCCCTCCTTCCCTCCCATCTTCTCTCTCCCTCCCTCCCTTCTATTCTTTTAGCTTTCTCAAGACAAAGTCTCATTCTGCAGCTCAGGTTCAAACTCATAGCAACCCCAGGTCCTGGTTTAGGGATAGCCAGCATTGCCCCTAGCATAGTTTGTTCCATTTTCTCTAGAGCTTTCCTTTACTAAGTTGAAATTATCAATTACAGATATGCTGTGGTCATCCTTGAAGCTCAATCACAGATATTCAATAATATTGAAAATCAGTGCTTTAGCCATGTCTGATCATTGTAAGAAACATGGCTTCTTACTCACACGCTACTGTTCCTTTTTGAATGGCTGGCATTATCTCGGCTCTGTGTTTCACTGGCTGTTCACTCTTGATAGCTAGTCCCTTATGTTGGCGACTTTACCCCCCCCCATTCCCTAATGTATTTGTTACGAGCAGGTCTTAGCCTTCCTTAAGGGATTCTATCTTCATCAAAGAGAACCATTTTCAGTCTCTCATCTTGTTCACATTCCAAAGCCCAATGTCGAAAAGCGCTAAATTAATGTCTGCCCTGACGGTCTAGGTTTTTTATTTGGTTTTTGCTTACAGCTTGTGATCTATTTTGCTAAGAGTGGGGAAAGTCGTACAGTTTAAAGTTTTGCTCACTATCCAGCAGTTTTACAATCATAGGGTACTTCCTAGGAACAAGTAGTGCATGTTAACTGCAGAAGTTCCTTCACATACGTGAAGAATGTAAAGAATTTCCCCAGTGTACTGGATATTAAAACTGTCAGAGAGAACAAAGGAGAGGTAGGCGTGAAGGCACAGATTCCTCTGAAGTCACTTGAGGGCAGTTTCAGCCAAGCCCATATGCCATGGAGGTGTGTTGGCATGCTGAAAAGCAGAGAGAGTGACTTCATTGCTCACTACTGACAGCCCAGTTTCCTCAAGGGTTCAAAGATCCTTCTATCTGATGTAAATGGCTTGTCAATGTGTGTGTGTGTGTGTGTGTGTGTGTGTGTGTACTTATGCACTGAAAGACTTCAAAACATAAATGTAGAAATTATCAGGACAAATAGTTTAGACTAAAGTTTGGGACAAAATTAACATGCCTCTTAAGTAGTCACGCATCTATAAGCCTTAAGGCCTTTTATTGCTCTATTTGTTTATTATTTATTCATTTGTGGGCATGCACACACTTGTGCACCTGTGGAGGTCAGGGGACAACATGTGGGAGTCCTCTTTCCTTTGCCTCTGCCACCTGAATTTTAACTATCAAATTCAAGTTGTTAGGGTTTGTGGCAAGTGAAGTGCCCTTACCTGCTGAGCCATTTTGCTAATTTATAGTCTATTACTTTGTTTTTAATTTGTATTCTAAATTCTTTTAATTTTAACTAATATCCTAAATGCTTTTACTAGTTCACTAACATAAATATGTGTCTCTTGTATTTCTGCTTCTTTTTCCCCTGTACCAGTCAATAATACTTAATAGAAGTAATATTAATTTGAATTGATCACCTTGGTGGGTTACTGTATTAATGACTTATATACTATTACTTATTCTGGTAGCTGGAGATTTGCTCAGTGTGAGCAAATTGACATAAGCTTCGTCCACCCCACTCTTTCCTTTTGTGTGCGTGAGAAACGGGCTTGTGGTGGTGGCAAAGATGTATTCTTTTTATAAATAAGTATGTGGCTGGTAAAAATACACAGTAGCCAAAGAAAGAGTCGCATTAACCTAGAGCCATGGAAAGCTGCTGGGAAACAACCTGGATGAACATCACCTTTGACCCCCTCTCTCTTAGCTGGGTCTTGTTTTCTGCACTCTGGGGAAATTTGCTACCAGAACTGTATTTTCAAACTATATTGTAATTGGCAAATAGCATTTAAATAGCCCTCACACATTCAGGTCGGAAATAACAACCAACATGCTAATCCCTGTTACTGTTAAAGGGTTAAGTTTGTCGTGTTCAGTTTTCAGAAAAAAATAAAAGGAAAGAAAAAAGGAAATGCATCTCATGGTTGTTTCTAGCAGTGACTACACAGTCCTTGGCTATCACTCCTTTAAAAGGTCTGAATGCATTGCTGGGCAAGTGTCATGTGTGTTTAAAGATGCCGTGATTGTCAGACACTCCAGCAGAGTGGCTTCTCGACACTCATGGATTGCTGTTCTAGGTAAAAGCCTGTGACAGGCACTGGCTGCATGGGAAGGTAGCAGCAGGGACAAATTGTTGAATACATTGACTCATCAGAACAGCCGGAAAATTATGCTTCTCAGCCGCTTGGTAACATGTTTCCTCATTTAAAAAATGTTTTATTTTTAAATTGCATATTAGGATCTGCTTCAAAATACAGATGCCCACCAAAGAGCATTCCATGAAATCTACCGCACCAGGTCTGTCAATGGGATCCCAATGCCTCCTGATCAGCTAGAGGACATGGCTGAGAGGTAAGAAAATGTCTGATTTTTTTTTAAAATGAAGGCTCTTTTTTTAAAAAAAAAAAATGTTCTATGGATGGTTTTGTATTCTTTTTCACATCTTTCGTTTCCAAAATGAATTGTTACAACTGTAACAGGAATGCTCCCATTTGGTAAATGCAAAGTGGGTTTCCCACACAGACTCGAAGAGTGCCAACATTCTAATATATTATTAACTGGAGAGAGTGAGCTGGAATGTTCCCACAGCCTGCAGATCACAGAAACGCTTTCCTCATCATAGGCTGTATTTTTATTCAATACTGTAAGGAACATTATGTAACATTGCAAAAACAGCTTATAAGAGAAACAGATGAGAGATGTGTTAGCAGGGAAGAGAACTAAATCAAAGGCTTCAGACGGTCCTGTTTTCTCTCAGAACCTTGAGCTAAGAAAAGAATTGGTTCCCCTGACCGCGAGCAGGGAATGTTTAGAAGGCTGCCGTGTAACAGGTTCGGCCAGCCTCCTTCTGTTACTATTAGTTACATCCTGTGAATTCTCCCTGTCTATTCCTAGGTTTCATTTTGTGTCCTCCACATCCGAGCTGCACTTAATGAAAATGGAGTTTCTTGAACTGAAGTACCGTCTGCTGTCCCTGCTGGTCCTCGCTGAGTCAAAGCTGAAGTCTTGGATCATCAAGTATGGGAGGCGAGAATCCGTGGAGCTGCTGCTTCAAAGCTATATCGTGAGTCTCTAGTGTCCTGTCACGGGTCCACTTTGAATTTAAGCGCAGGAGCACCGCTTATTGAAGCGGCTTGGATCTAAGGTGTGGAGCTTTTCCCAAGCACCTAGAATATTAGCTTAGATTCTTCAGAATGTGTTGTTGCAAATGCTGACTTTGGGAGGGTTCCCATTATTAATTGCATTGAACTCTAGTGGAGGGGGTTTACTGATTACAAAATGGTTTTTGTATATTCTCCTTTCATGGTAACTCCATTAGCCCTTTAAAACTGAACTATTGTACGTGGAGGCTACCTTCTCATCCTTGAAGCTCCCAGTGTGAGTAAATAGGGAAGTGTTTTTAGTTTTCCACATGAGAACTTGTCACTGCGTTAGATTTGCTGCATGAACCTCCTTCCTGGATTTTGCTATGCCTGTGTATGCCCAGACACGGGGCAGTTTTGTCTAGAGACCTCTGTACCAACTTAAGTTTTTAAATATTATCTCAAATTCTGAGGGTATTGGTCTAGATAATCCTAATTCTATCTAGAAGAGTAGCCCCGAGTTAATTAAAGAATATGGCTGTTCCATTTACATATAGTCAATACAGTGTTTATTAAAATCAATTTATTTCCTCTTTGCCAACTAATCATGCCCCCTCATAAATTATTTATAACATTTGATTGAAAATATTCATATTCAGGGTATCTCTGTTCTCTGACATATGTTTAAACATGAGTTCTAAACTATAAAACTAAATTGTTAACATTCTAGTTTATTAGAACCTGACAAGCCACAGTAACTTACAACGCTTGAATTCATATTAAAACTGTGTCTTTTTTTGCAAGCACCCATATTGGACCCACAATCAGCCTTGTTACAACTTAATTTTGTTCTTTAACTGATATGTGAGCTACATGAATTTGAAAAAAAATACAAACATTTACCCTGCGGTTAGTATATCTTCTCTCTAGATTCACTAAAATGGTTTAGGAAATATTTGTTCCAGAAGCTGTGAACTCTGTTAGAATGTGTTCCTTTATTCATTTGTAGTTATTTTGGTAAGGAAAAGAAATCCATTTTTAAAATTCTAGTAATTGCTTTAGTCTCATAAATATTACATGGAGGAATGGATTTATACCTTCAGTTTTAGTAATAGCAAATGATGCACTCAGCGCAGGAGTTGATTACGTAGACCCCATCCTTTGTTTTAGTGATTTAGGAACAGCCAATCAGACATAAGTACCTAATAGGACTGCTTTATCAAGTTGATGTTCCAAAACAATGGTATTAATAATTCTCTTCCAACTTCTCAAAAGATATATAAATAGAGAGTTGATGTTCATGTCAGCACTTCCTGCCCACTCCATAAAGTTAAGGAGTTCATTGAGATGCTAATTTCAAAGTGCTCTGAAAATTTCATGTACCAGTAAAACGGACCATCATCCTACATTCCCATCGGGTTCCAGTGTGCGTGTACTCTACTAGTGAAGCAGAAGCTAGAAGTGTTACCTAGCTAAAGCTTCTACAAGTGTCTTCAAGGCCCTTTTTGGTGAATGATTTCAATGACTGTGAGCCTCTAATGACTTTGCTTGTCACCTCCATGAAGACTCACAATGCAGTAAACACAGATGAAATGCTGTGGCGCTGGCTCAGGAGTTCAAATGTCCCAACCCCATGCTCCAGGTGACAACGGGGCAAGAAATGGAGTCAGAATTTGAGTCTAGATATTTCCATGTAGAAAAGAATCTCTTATAAGCAACACTTGTCAATAAAAAGGCCTATGGTCAATGAATGAGCTGAGGCAGCAAACAGGAGGTGGGACGCTGGGAGGAAGGAGAGGATTCTGGGAAATGGTAAGAAGTGTAAAGAACATAGAGGAAGTCAGAAGTGTGGGAGCTGAGCAGAGGTAACCGGCCACATAGATGAACACAGAATACAATAAAAAGGAGATTTGCCCTGGACATGGATACATGAAACAGAGAAGAGGTAACTAACCATGTGGAAGACATAGAATAGTTTGAATGGATTAAATATCTAGTCAGGGAATAGGCCTGGGCATTTACAAATAGTCTCGGAGTTGTCATTCCGAATGCAGGGACTGGAAAGAGGAAAAGCTGATTTATTTTTTACATTTCCAAATCAAAAGCCCTTGTAGGCATACACCACTGTTACTCTCTAAATGCATAACTTGTGAAAATAATGAACCAAAATGCCATAATTAACCAATAGAGATCAACCAAAATATTGCTGTCTCTGTTGAATTGTAGTGAATGAAAGAAGGTTGTTCTCATAAATATTAGCTCCTCTTAGTATGTTTAGAACTGACTGATGTTTTATGGGTTTGCACTGCAGTAGTTTGGTCGCCCCTGACATTCTTCTGTGGGCTAGGCAACATAGTAGAAAGCTGGGGGCACTGAAGCATCGCCACACGGAAGTGTGTTCTTATCACACGTCAGTGATTCACTACCCACAGAACCTTAGTGAATGGCTGACATTTCTGTGGTGTGCCCTTCCTAAACTTTTCCCTTTCTATCATGATGCCTGTTGTCATAGAATAATGGAGATTCTTCTAAAGCCCAGACTTTGTGCACTGTTTTCCTTCTGTGTCACAGCGCACGAGTGTCCCTTCTCCTTCTGGGGCTTTCAGAGAAGGCTCACCCATTCCAGAACAGACTGTTTCAAAAAGTGTGAAGATTTTCAATAGATCTATGAAGCCAGTTATTTAAATCTCTTTCCTTCCTTACTTAAAAATATAAACATGGCACGCTACTACATTTTACAATAAATGAGATGATACTGAGACTATGAAGACTCCGAGATTGACTTCCTTGGTGTCAATGTTTTTAACTTGACATTAATCACATGCAGAGAAAAAGGTAGTACAGGTTTTAGGGGTTAGAGAACTATAGAATATGCTTCCTAGCTGAGCTATGAGCCAATGAGGACTTTAAATTTCTGAAAAGCAAATGCTTTAAATGGTTGTTATGAGAACACTTAGACCATCCATGGGTTACTGAAATGGCTCAGAATGTAAACTCTTGTCATCCAGCCTTATAACCTGAGTACAATCCCACATGGCTGATGCGGAGAACCAACTCCCACAAATTGTCTTCTAACTTTTACACATATACCATGGCACATATATGCTGATATACACAGCACACGCACAAATAAATAAATCTAAATTTAAAAAAAAATATTTAAATGTTAGACCATATGCTATTGATCAGTGATTTACAGAAGGCATCAGTTAGGTACCTTTGATGTCAGAATTGTTTACAATGGTCTTGCTAGTAAACATGGAATGTCTGGTTTTGCTATGTAAACAGGAATTCAACATTTCTATTTTTCATCTGAAAGAAAGACAATTTCTTGGAATTGTAGAGATTTCAAGTCCAACATAAATAACACAAATAAATACTTACCTTACCATTCACAACAATTTTTAGTGTAAATAAACAGCCCTAATAAAATTTAAAGGAATTATAATTAACAGGCTTAGCTTTCTTGGGAAAATGACTGAGTTTTTATTTACTACGTCTGGACATTAAAGGCAGAAATGTTCTTACCTCTAAAATTTTGGTTTCAACATCATAATTGGTAACTTAGTTTTTCTTATCATCCATGCTAATAGTCCATTTGATTCTGTAACCCAGTTTTGGCAACATTATTAATAAAGTAGATTAACCGTGTCATTTTGAATTAAAATGTGCGTTTTCCTGAGAGACATGTCTAACACTGTAAAAGGAAGGCATAGTAAGTTCCAATGAAAGTGGCTATCCTAGACAAATGTCACTGTCCAATGGCTTCTCCAAAGTTAGAAAAAGAAAAACACGCCCAAATCACTAGGGCCAGTAAAAGTTTGAAATAACAAATGGGATTTTTAAAAATTAATTGTCTAATTGTTCTCATGGTAAACCTCAATGATAATGAATTCTTTGGTTTTATTCTTATCTTGCCTCCTATTTTTAGGACCAAGACAGAGCTAGAAATAAGCATTTTCCCCCAAAGGTTTATTTATTTATTATTATATGTAAGGACACTATAGCTGTCTTCAGACACCTTATAAGAGGGAAATCAGATCTCATTATAGATGGTTGTGAACCACCATGTGGTTGCTGGGAATTGAACTCAGGACCTCCAGAAAAGCAGTCAGTGCTCTTAACCGCTGAGCCATTTCACCATCCCAAAATAAGCATTTTTTTTATTCACTTGTAATTAATTTGCAAATTAGTCAGGCAAAGGATATTTTAAGCACCCGAGGCACTGTGGCTGCTGTTCTCCGGGCTTCTTGCAGTTTGCTTTAACTCCAAGGAGACGGTATTTTACTCTGTCGAGTGCCGTTGTTTCTTCAACTGCTCAAACGCCATTTTGAGTGTTAAATATAGTATTCCATTTTTAAACCCAAATGGCATGCTTGGTTTTAGAATGGTTCACAACTTAATAGCTAGTAAATTATTTTTTTCCATAATTTGAAATTTTCCCTAAATAAGGAATTTTCTAGACTACTATTGTCATTTTTATTCTCAGCCAAACCAGTAACCCTATTAAAGTCATTCAACAAAATAATCACAGAAGCCTCTCAGACCATGGAATTCATAGCCTTCTGTATTTACTTTATCTTTAGAGAATAATTTATATAAATGTTCTGTAAATATGAAACAGTCCTCACTGTAATTAATATTTAATATAATATATAATTACATCTTATATAATATATACAATTATGTATTACATATAATTATATATATAGGATACACATATATAATGTCTAATATAAATATACAACCCTGATAACATTTTAAAAGATTTATATATAATTGTCTGGCTTAGCTCCCTCGGTGAAATTAATGTGCTTTTATTTATTATATCTATCTATAAATTAAAGGCAGAAGTGTTCTTACTTCTAATATTTTGGTTTCAACATCGTGATGCCTTAACTTTTCTTTTTCTTTTTTCTTTTTTTTTGTTTTTTTGGGTTTTTTTTGTTTTGTTTTTCGAGACAGAGTTTCTCTGTGTAGTTGTGTAGTTCTGGCTGTCCTGGAACTCACTCTGTAGACCAGGCTGGCCTGGAACTGAGAAATCTGCCTGCCTCTGCCTCCCAAGTGCTGGGATTAAAGGCGTGCGCCACCACTGCCCGGCAACTTTTCTTATCATTCACACTAATAGTACATTTGATTCTATAACCCAGTTTTGTCACATTTTTAATAAACTAAAGTACTCACATCATTTTAATTTAAAATATGCATATATAATATGTAAATATATAATATGTAGTATATATTCTTAATATTCTCAAAATATGTAACATAATATAATGTATATGGGTCATATATAATTATAATAATTAATATATTAGCATACAATATATGATATAAGGTTTTATACTGGAGAAAGGTAAATAGTGGTAAAGATCTAGGAATGTCTATGATACTGTTTTATGAACTGTTTTTGCCTCTATATGAAACATCAATTAGCATATTATACAGGGCTGCCAGCACACTGTGCAAGGCTCCAGTGTAAAGCATAACTCTGCGTTTTATCATAGTAATGACCCCTCCGAACTATTTCAATTGATTAAACTCTTAAAAGTCCATTCTGGAAGAGGTTTTGGAGACACATTGCCAGCTATAACTGTATTCATTTTCTACTTGGAGTAATAAGCACAATCTTTTGAACAGCACGGGGGAAGGGAGTTGAGCGTTAATTAAAAAAAATTATCTAGGATATTTTTTTGAGTTCTTACTTTGATTGTCTCCATGCGCTAACAGTGATTTTGTTATGTATGTAGACTCTGTACAGATTTACATGTAGCTGTATCTTAGTCCACACTTTTTATGCTAGGTAATTGGAATATGAAACCATCCATAATACAGGCAGCATATCCAATTATTTTTAAACTTTCTACTTTTTTATTTTTAACAAAAGTGTTTTCACTGTCATTTATTTTTAACTGGAATTTCCTCAAAGCAGTCATTCCCCAGGGCTAATGTTCAAAGAACAGCAGACTTCTATAGCTTCAACACAGTGGGACATTAAAATGTTCCCCCAAATTTAGCACTTTCTAAATGTTAGGCCCAGATCCTCTGGAGAAAATTCTGTTCTTTGGGAAAAAGAAAACAAACCTTTGCACAGTAAAGAAATAGAACACTTTCTCAGCTGGTGCTGAGTTGGTATTGAGAATGTAGACACCGTGTATGGGCCACATATAACCCGAGTCATTCATGACAATGGAATTAATTTTGCATTTTCCAATAAAATGAAGTTGGCAGACTTGGATAAAACACCCATAAATTTATGAAGAAAAACCTTGTCTCTTGTGGACAAGCCTAACGTTTGCGATCTGCTGACCGAGTGTGTACCCCTCTCTAGTCTTTTATAGAAAACAGTAAGTTCTTTGAACAGTATGAAGTGACGTACCAGATCCTGAAACAGACAGCTGAGATGTACGTCAAAGCAGACGGCTCAGGTAAAGCACACAGCACACTTGGGATTTGCAGAAGGGGCTGGGGTAGAAGGGAGAGGAGAAAGTAGGGGTAATTGGGGAGGAAAATGGTCCAGGATTTTTATAGCATTATGAAAATGCTCTATTGAAAAGCAACTTGTGGAGACAACTTAAGAAGCCCTTAACATCAACAGGTTTCTATGGGGTCAGATCAATTATTTTTTACTGTGTAAACTCTTTCTGACTATCCCCTTAGAGTAATTCTGTGAGGTGTCTATCCTGCATAATGACACTTTTTTCCCTATGTATAATCTTCTAAGATAAAACAAAAATAAACATTCCTTTTTTTTTCAGTTGCAATTTTTCAGCCTAGCTGCAATTCCAGGAGGATTAAAGGAAAAAAAATATTTTTCATGGAATAAGTTGAATATAGATAGGCGAGCTTGTTACTGTGGAGATAAACTTTGGAAGATATGTTTGCTTACAGCTTGTAGATGTTGCCATAATTGTTGAGAATAGAATCTTGTATTTCTGATCAATGCGTTGTCTCTGGGTGTGTAAGAACATAGGGAAATATACAGAGAGTTTTAGGTACAGAATGGAGACTGTGATTGGCTGTTTCTGATTCAGTGGAAGAAGCTGAGAATGTGATGAAATTCATGAATGAAACCACTGCCCAGTGGAGGAATCTCTCAGTGGAAGTGAGGAGTGTGCGCAGCATGCTGGAGGAGGTGATCTCCAACTGGGATCGCTATGGTGATACAGTGGCTAGTCTTCAAGCCTGGCTAGAAGACGCAGAGAAAATGCTAAGTCAATCAGAAAATGCCAAGAAGGTAAGACTGTTCACGGGAAAAGAAAAGGCATGCTCAGGATTCATGAATGAGAGATTCATTGGCGGGGGGGGGGGGTGTCAGACATTTGCAAGTGTCATTTAAGAACCCCTCTTAAGAGATTTACCCTTAGCTGAGTTAAGTGCTCTCACATGCACACACACACACACACGCACACGCACACGCACACGCACATGCACACGCAGACGCACACGCACAGGCACAGGCACAGGCACAGGCACGGTGGGGGGTGGACTGAATCTGTGTAGCAGTACACACACATGGAATAGTGAACATAGAGTCACACACCCATGTGACTTTACATCACGGCCTCGATCTCTTTAGATATTTTCTTTCTTTCTTTTTTTTTTATTGGATATTTTATTTACATTTCATATGTTATCCCCTTACCCCATCCCCCACCCACCCGGGAACCCCCCATCCCCTTACCCCTCCTCCTTCTTCTCCGTGGATGTAACTCCCACC
>NW_021604601.1:4701515-4722317 GCF_004785775.1 Grammomys surdaster | reverse complement strand
CTGGGGCATCCAGCCTTCATGAGGTCAAGGATCTCATCTTCCACCTGTGCCCGGCAGGGCCCTCCACTCTTACATATTCAGCTGAAGCCCTGGATCCCTCCATAAGTGCTCCCAGGCTGGTGGTTAGGACCCTGGGAGCTGTGGTTGGTTGGTATTGTTGCCCTCCTCATGGTGCCACAAACCCTTTCAGCTCCTTCAGTCCTCACTCTAACTCCTCCATTGAGAACCTCATGATCAGTTCAATGGCTAGTTGTGAGCATCTGCCTCTGAATATGTCAGACTCTTGAAGACCTCTGAGGAGACATCCATATCAGGCCCTTATCAGCATGCACTTCCTGACTTCCACATCAGCATCTACCTTTTGTGACTGCACATGGGATATTTTCTTTCTCGTTTCATAATCTGAAATGAATAGAAGCTATTTCACTGTCAAGTGTACTGCTTTCCATAAATAAGAAAGGATGCTACTGTGTTCAGTATCCTTGACCTCAGTACCTGACCTGAAAACATTTCCTTTGATATCTGAATATAATAAATATACATATATGTCTACATATATATTCAAACTGTAGACTGCTTGCAGTCATTTTTACGGGTCTGAACAACAAGAAAAAGCCTCTGACATTTGAATAATTGACTGCTGCTTCTTACTTAAAGTGAAAATAAAAAGATGGCATCTTGTTTTCTTTTCTTTTCAACAAAATTCACCACAGATGTTCTTATATGATAACAAACAGCCAGGTACACTGTCCTGTGCCTGGAGTCCCAGCTGTTTATTTGACTCAGGGTGGAGGATTGCTTGAGCCTCCAAGTTTAGGACTAGCCTGGGCAGCAGTCTGGAGCCTGATTGTTAAAAACAAAAAGATGGGCTTGGGAGACAGCCTAGGAAGTCAAGTGCTTGGTAAGAACTTGCTTTGAGTCCCTGGAATCCATGCAAAAATATGTAAGTGCAGTAGCACATGATTGCAATTTCTGTGCTGAGGAGGCAAAAGACAGATGGCTTCCTATGATTCACTGGCTGGCCAGCCTAATGCACTTGGCAAGTTCCAGGCCAACAAGAGACCCTAGTTCAAAAGAAAGCAGAAAAATAAAAGGTAAATAATGGAATCCTCAGTACCTGGAGGGAAACACCAGAAGTCCAATGTTGTCCTCTGGCCTCCACAGGCACATGTGTGTGCACACAAGTACAGCTATGGAACTATGAACATGCATATACATACACATGTGCATGCATGTGTATACATGATGAAAGAAAAATGGAAAAACAAAGACATCTGGCATTTCTAGCTCATATTTTGAAGTCTTATCCAAAATCTGAGTTTTTGGAAGCTATTTGACATCTGTCTTAAAGCTCCCACACACTTGTGAACAGACCTTCTCCTTGGTTTGCTTCTTTCTTATATCCATTATTAGTATTTGATGTGTGACTTAGGAGTGCATGTCTTTCCTCTCTTAGGATTTTTTTCGAAATTTGCCTCACTGGATTCAGCAGCACACAGCCATGAACGACGCCGGGAACTTCCTGATTGAGACTTGCGATGAGATTGTTTCCCGCGACCTTAAACAGCAACTGCTCTTGCTGAACGGTCGATGGAGGGAGCTGTTTATGGAAGTCAAGCAAGTATGTCTTTCAAACCAACACTCAACTTCCGATGCGTGTGTCGCCAGTATGTGAAGCAGCTCACTGACAGCCAGTTTTACTGGGATTATTAGGGTGGAATATAGAAGTGTTTAAAACTGCCTGGGTTTTATTGCTAATTATTCAACCTTGTCTGTTTATGGTGGAGGTGCATGAACAGAACATAGCGTTTGGTGTAAGGATTATGTTGACATATGGCGCTGGCATAGGGAAAGAGATCTGCCTTTCAAATCCTGGCTCCTTACTGCTTGCTTGTTCCTTTTATTTTTTTCTGTCAAAGTAACTGGATTTATTTCAAACTTATCTAAAATAAGAATCAGGAATTAGAATTTTTCTTACCGTATACGAGGCTATCTCCCAGCAAAGGCTGTGGGCTTCAGAATCACAGCTTTAATGACTTTTCAAATACTTCTCACCCCACTCCTCAGTATGCAAGGGCAGATGAGCTCGACAGAATGAAGAAAGAATACACAGACGTCACTACCACCCTCTCTGGTTTTGCAACCGAAGCCCACAGGAAACTCTCTGAGCCCTTAGACATCTCTTTTATTAATGTCAAGTTATTAATTCAAGACTTGGAGGTAAGGACTTTCTGGATCAAAGAAATGAAACACATAATGTAAATATAAATCTGGTCAGGTTGCTCATGTCTACAGGAAACTTTTTTTTTGTACCGTAGAGATCGTTTTGATCATTTTGACAGGTCTACATATTTATTGACTTGTGCAGAAAATAAACTTGAATTTTCGTAGGACTTCTTTTGAAAATATGAAGTAACTTCAAAATAATTTTTCAACATGGAATTCTTTTCCTACATACAAACTATAAAATACTAGGAAAACAAAAACAAACAAGCAAACATCCTTTAGACTGGACTTCCAAATAAATACCCTAAGCAATAAAGGATTTGAAGCATGAGTTAGGCATTGACATTTTTTTAAGAGCCTACAGGTTTCAAAAGTGGAAATAATGGAGTTATTTATTGACAGGAGAAGTTTGAACAATTTCTTGAAGGAAAAAAAATAGATCAGAGTGTTGTGTTTTTAATTTTTGTAAAAAGTTTAAAAATTTAGAAAATGTTACACATAAGAAAAAAACTAGCAACCATGGTGAATTGTCGACGCTAGCTGCCGTGATGTCAGACAATAAGAAATGAAAATTTCCATCATGCTAAGTTTCTAAGTTTTCTCCAGTGACAATGTGTATGTGTGTTTTATAAAGTAAATATCAGTTTAATTCTTTTTCATTATTATTTATTCAATTTACGTCCTGATTGCTGTCCCCCTCCCCTTATCCTCTAAGAGAGTGGAAGCCCCCTGTGTACTCCCCCACCCTAGTACATCAAGTCTCTGCAGGGCTAGATGCATCCTCTCTCACTGAGGCTAGACAAGGCAGCCCAGCTAGAGAATATTCCACAGAAGACCAAGCTTTACATCTGCTACAAAGTGTGGGACTGAATGTGGAGGTGGGGCTGGGGGGGGGGCTAGATCCAGCCCATGTATGCTCTTTGGTTGATGGTTCAGTCTCTGAGAACCCGAAGGGTCCAGGTTAGTTGACTCCATTGGTCTTCTTGTGGAGTTCCTATTTCATTCTGGATCCTTAATCCTTCCCCTAATTCTTCCATAAGAATAAAAAATATGGAACTCTTCATGAATTTGCATATCATCCTTGCACAGGGGCCATGCTAACCTCTGCATCATTTCAATGTTAGTATATGTACTGCTGAAGCAAGCACCAGTTTAATTCTTAAAGTCAAGATTTCTCCCGTAATATTTACATGCATTTCCATGCATCATATGTATGAATATTTCAATATTACATTAACATATTTTAGAAAGTGTAACGATTACATCAAATAATCTTGGCACTGACTTAAGAATACTTGATCATTTTAAAAAGAAAATTTAATGTATGCCTGTATGTCAGTTAAGAACAAAGGCAATGGCTTTCCTAAAGGAGTTGGTAGTGAGGATAGAACTTTGTCCCGCCTTCTGTGGGTACCCTGCAATAGAGAGGAGATGTGTAGTGCACTAACTGAGCTGCTTCAATGACTCACACAGGATATTGAGAAGAGAGTGCCTGTGATGGATGCTCAGTACAAGATGATTGCCAAGAAAGCACATCTCATTGCCAAAGAAAGTCCCCAAGAAGAAGCGAACGAAATGCTTACAACCATGACCAGGCTCAAAGAGCAGCTATCCAAGGTGGGAAAATATTTCATGCTACAACATGCTGTGGAGCAACCATACTGCCTTTGAGTGATTTCTATCTCCATGGTTACCTATGGGTACATCCTTGACTGGTCCACCTTTGAGCTACCCTGAGGTTCTTGATATAGTAACTTTGCTATGTATTTGAGAAACAAAATGGGACACTGATACCTTTTGACAGCTCTCCTAATTTAGGACTGCTCTAAGCTCTGCTTCAGTAGAAAAGTCTGGGTTTTTCAGGAGAGAGCTGTTAAATGTTACAAAACGGAGGATGTAGATGAGAGATGGAGACAGATGTAGGGCAAAGCAGAGGAAGAGGAGGAGGAAGGAGAAGAAGAGGAGGAAGAAGAGAAGACTATACCATTGCACTGAGATTTTTGTTAAGATTTATGTAATATAAATCTAGTCTATTTACTCATGTTTCCTTTTACTAACATGGCTACTCTTGTCGAGAGACTTATCAAGATCTTTGAGTGTTCCATTAGAAACTTTTATATAAGCATGAGTTTTAAGATGATTTCATTGCTTTCACAATTCCCCACTAAGTCCAGGTAATTACCTTCCAGCAGATAAGGGGAGTGAGGAATAAGCACAGGAATCCCGGTATTGTATGAGGAGGAGTCAGAGGGTAGATGAAGTCTGAAGTGCCTTTGAAGTAAGAGAGGAGAGCTGGCGTACAAGGTGAAATTAGTATTGAAAGATTAATGGAAAAAAAGTGAACAAAGGCAAAGAAGAGTGAAAAATAGGCAAATAATAGGCTTAAAAGACAAAAATGTCAGCCTGGCATTCATTACAAATATTTCAGTTAAATTTATTCTGACATTCTAGTTGGAAGGAGTTTTAACTTAATGGTACTGAACAATTTTACTCGTGTGTACCAGCAAAACTTGCTAAAACGAAGGTACAGTAAAAGAAGCCACTGTTTCCAACTTTCCAACAACATGCTGGGCTGTAAATCCGTGGCTTTGTGGTTTGCTCCTCTCATGCTGGTCCAGGTGCAGTAGTTTGGGACCATGGCTTGAGAAAGTTGATTTCTTGAGCTCATCTAAGCTAGATCTCTCTCTCTCTCTCTCTCTCTCTCTCTCTCTCTCTCTCTCTCTCTCTCTCTGTTGTTGTCATCGTCATCATCGATACTATTACGATTCTTAGAAACACAACAGTCCTATGTGTCCCTGGCTGGTCTGAAGATGGACTCACACTTCCGTCCATCCTTCCGCCTGTTTCCTGCATGTTGGAATGATAGGCTTGTCTACCCAGGCTGGCTTAAGCCATGCTCTCTTTCTGCTGCTTGGGATGCTGCAGCACCATGCTGACAGCCTTTCTCTCCAACCCAGGAAAGAGCAATCAAACAGGAGTTCCACATATCAGTGAATTCTCTCGGGCTTCTTCAAGAGAATGGTTCAAGAGTCTCATTGTGGAAGAGAGATGGTAGCTTCCAGTCGATGTGCTCACCTTTCAACAGTATATTCTAGAATATGGGTGTATTTCTGCATATGCACCTCTGCCACAGTGTAACAAAAGGCAGTGTTCAGTTCAAATATTGTTTGTGGAATATTGCTGATGTCGCTAGCACATCATTGATTTTATTGATAAGGTTCTTGGTTTTCCAAAAGTATTAATAATATTTTGGATGGAACCTTAAGATAACAAGGAGGAAGAAGATTTCCTCAACAATTATAAGGTCCTAAAGTTCAGCACAAAGGCAGGCAGGAAGGCAGAGATCTTATAAGAACTCTGGAGTACCAAGAATGTAGGGCCTCACCAAGAAGATAATATTAAGGATATTAAAAACAAAGACAGATGAAGACTGGCCAGTTTAGATGGAGTTGATATGAGAATCTTTGTGAATAAATTGGTGTATAGCATGTTCTTGGGATGAGTAGGACATTGACAGAGAAGGCAAAGCCTAGAGCTGGTCAGCGTAAGGAAAGTGGGCATCTCAGAAGAAGTGGTTACCAGGTGCGCCTTGACTCATAGTCCATGTGCATAGTCCATAGCTCACGAACACCAACTAGAAGCGTCACATCCTCTAGACAATGTGGTAATGACTTGTGACTGTCTCAAATTTCATTGCAAAAATGAAAGTGAGTAGTGTGGTGTTTAAAGAGGGACCTGATGCCATTTGTCGCTCTATATGATTTTCATGGGGAAGTGCCATCCAGATGGACAACTTAGATGAATTTTCATGAGGAAATTCTGCAGCCCTTCATTTGTCTCAGTGATACAGTATTTTTTATTTTATCTTTTTTAACAGCAAAGCTTCATCACATAGCACAAAATAAAAAATAAAAGACAGCCATCTTCAGAGATATCTAAGTACCAAATGACCATTTCACTAGAACCAAGTTCTTTAGGACTAAGCACAGCACTGGTGCTTTGACGACTTAATAGCCTCTCATGGGATTTATTCTGTTCTTTGGACTTTCAAAGGTCAAAGAATGTTACTCTTCACTGTTGCATGAGGCCCAGCAAGTGTCAGTTCCTTTGGAAGAACTGGAGATACAAATCACGTCCTTCTACGACTCACTTGGAAAACTCAACGAGATTCTATCAGTTCTTGAGCACGAAGCACAATCCAGCACTCTTTTTAAACAAAAACACCAGGTAACAAAAATCCCTTTCAGAGATATCCTCATTTTAAAGTGTATTTAATAAGGTTGGGGCATGTTTTCCTGTAATAGAAGTTCAGTTAGTATATCCTCCCAGTATAGTAGGATACTGGTAACTCAAACCAAAGTGTATATCCTTTGCAGAGAAGACACCTGCTCTGTACTCAGTGTAAGAAATGGGGACTTGAACCATTTATAAGGTGCAGTCAGGTTGGATACTTGGATCAGGCTGAGCTAGGCTCTATAATTCTGGGTTGAGAAGGTCACTGGGAGATTCGGGAAGGCGGAGCCTGGGGGAGAGGTGGAGTCATCAAAACTAAGTATGTCTGAAAATGACATATGTAGGCTTTCATATGTGTTGCTCATTGGGAGAAAAGTTCCGTGTAGAGTACAATTAGGAAAACTAATTTGTTTTGAGCACCTGACTTTGCATCTTTGAACTGGCCACATGAGCTGATGGTTCTCAGGTCATCTCTAATTGTCTCCACGTACACTTAGATGGGGCGTTCTGAACACTGGCTGCAGGGTGTTGAATTTCTATGATGGTTCTCTAGAATAAGTGATACATCTAGAAGAGCCAAACCTGCTGTTCTGTCTCAAAAGAAGAAGGGCTCCCCACAGGGCCTCTGTTGTTCCTCTACCTATTAAATTAGCTAACCCTGTATTTCCTCCAGCAAATCTATGCATCATATTTCATGAATAAAATTCCAAAAGAGTTTAATTAAGTTTTTTTCATTTGTACTTTTAGAAGAATAGAAAATATCAAGTGTTCAGGTTTTCCATCTTTCTGTTGACTTTCTTGTAGAAATTCACTTGGTGATACTATGCACATATGTCTTTGGGCCTTACCTATTAGCTCATTAGCTCATAAAATGGTTCATTTCTTCTAACAGTGCACATGTTTCCTATGCCTTGATTCCTTGTGTATATGCTTTTAAAATGTATAAATGAATTAGGAAATCATTCTCCATTTCAGCCAAATAACTATAATGTATGTCATATGATCTCTTTTCTTTGACTGTGGAAATAAGTCTGGTTAACCACTATGGTGCAGTGAATTAACCTGCTTGTTGTAAACAGGACTGTCCTTCAGGTAAGGGGTAACTGTAGGAAAACTTTGCCACTCCTCCACTCCACTCTGCTCCACTAGAGTGACTGAGACAAATTTATGGAAGGGACAAGCCTCAGCTAGAACGATGAGCAGAGTGTCTGAAATGAGCTATAGGAAAGTCACAGTTTAGGTCTGATGTGGCAAATAGCAAAATCTTTACTCATTTTACTTGTATCATGTTAAGCCAACAGTGATTACACCCAATAATTGATAGTCAATAATTCATAAAATTATTATTATGATGGGTAGTATACCCACAACCATTATTAGAAAACCATATTCTAATGACATCATGACATTGGTTGAAAATTCTTTCATTTTGAAGAATGATAACATACCCTATGTTCCTAAATTAGAATGAAATATGGTTAAATATTCTTTTCATCATTAAAGGCATGTATTATTGACAAGAAATATTGTATAAAATATTTTCAATCTCTACCTTTTGAACTTCTAGTTTTTCAAAGGGAAAAAGGTATACCATAATTCCGTTTTGTCAAAAACAAAAGGCCTATTTTAAATATTTGCATTGAAGTGACCAAAATGGCATACAAATGGACAGTTTGAATATTCTTTTCAAAACATTAGAGAATGCAGAAATGCAAGTAGTATGCATTCAAGATAGAAATGATCTTCTATCTCCAAGTGGACTAGAACGCTTCCATTCTGTGTCCGCCATGATTGGTAGGATGCAAGGTGGAGAGGCAGAAGGAAGGACCATGTCCATCACCACTACATTCCATTTGGAAGGGTGTATGAGAGCAAGCAGTTCCCAGGTCTGCTCCTCTCCTTCCTGCTTTGATTATATCTCAAGAGGAAGGTGGATAGCTTGAGAACTGTATTCATTCAAATCTAGCTTATACAAGTGGTAGAAAATCTGTGTCACTGGATTCACTAAAGGGGGTGTAAGCTGTGTTAAATTTACTTAGTGTAATTAAAACCCAATAACCACATTAGCTTCAATTGTTCTTTTGAAAAGCTGCAGGACTGCCTATCAACCAGTTAGAGGAATGCAGAAGCGAGACACTTTTTTATGCTCTGCCATTTTCTTAATGTTAAGACGTGCATGAAACATAAAGTCTAAAACCTCCCCGTGACATTTAAATGCCTTGTATAAAAAGCATTGACTTCGATGATTGCTTAAATCAAGTTCTTTTGAAAAGAACTGTTTCTCTGTCCTTTTGATTTCACTGGCTGTTCATCAAAAGCCTAGGAACTGTAAATGCTTGTTCTTATACCAGTGCTCTTTGCCCCCCCCCCCCTTCCCTCCCCCCCCCCCTCTCTCCCTTCCATCAGTAACTAATACCATTGTGTCTTTCCTTCCCTTGTAGGAACTGTTAGCTTGTCAAGAGAACTGTAAAAAATCTTTAACACTCATCGAGAAGGGCAGCCAAAGTGTTCAAAAGCTCGTGACCTTGAGCCAGGTGTTAAAGCACTGGGATCACACAAAACTGCAGAAGCAGATAGCAGATGTCCATCATGCATTCCAAGTAAGTTATTCTCTCTGCTTTAGGCATTTGCATCCTGGAAAACAGACAATGAGGACAAAGCACCTGTGGCTCAAACACCTCCCTCGCTGGTACCTGAAAAACCAAACATTTTATTACTTCCTTTCTAACGTGAATATTCAAAACAGTTAATTATCCTTAGATACCTTCCCTCCAAAGTCCTTTCCAAACAAATAATAATATTAATAATTAGTAGTGATATCATAATACTATCTGACCAAATGAAGCCTCAATATTGAAAAAGCAGTTTACTATTATGTTTTATACATATAATTATATATTCCATTGAATTATATTAATATGCAAATATGTATTTGTGATTATATATAATTATTATATACAGTTATATATAATATATAATATATAATAATTTTATATATTGTTATTTATATTCACATAATGCATAATATATTTATATTTATTATATAAATTATATTGTTATGTTATATATTTAATAAATATAATGTAATTAATATAAAATTATATTTAACAATATAAATATTTAATATATTGTATGGAATATATTACATGCTTATAATTATATTGTGATTATATCACAATTGCTATATATAATATATTATATAAATATTATGCATAATATAATAATTATATATAACACACATATATAAACATATTAGTTATTAATACAACATATTCTAAACAATACAAGTATTTACATAACATTTCTGATGTATTATTAAAAGTCACCCAGAGATGATTTCATTTTAGAGTCCGCAGAATGGTGTGTCTAGGTAACATGCAACCCCTACCTCACTCTATGAATGAAACTCTGAGCTTTGTGCTCCAAGCTCTGGGAGTGAATTCCAGGGTACGAAGAAATGATTCTATTTTTTACATGAAGAATATGATCAAGAAAACTGGAGACTGGAAAAAGCACGTGGAAGCCAACAGCCGTTTGATGAAGAAATTTGAGGAGTCTCGGGCAGAGTTGGAGAAGGTGCTCAGGGTTGCTCAGGAGGGCCTAGAGGAGAAGGGGGACCCTGAGGAACTCCTTCGGAGACACACGGTGAGTCTGCTTGGTGTAATACAACTGACCCATGTGTATGGACAACCTATCTCAGGAAAATAAAAAGACTATTCTGACCTAAAGTAGGAGAGTTGGGGACCCAGGAAGGCATGAACTTTAAGGGCATCAGACTCCAGAAACAGCAGCAAAAAAAAATTTTGCAAGAGAAGCATCATTGCTGGGTTATTTGAGACCATTCTTGAGCTCCTGGGATAGCAGAGAATGTGGATGATTTAGGCTCTCAGACTGTAAGTCTATTATGTAGCGCAGAAAGATTTACACAGCTAAAGATGTTTGTCAATAGCTTATGCTGGGTGACTAATTCATGCTCATTTCATAAACCACCATGGCACATTTTAACATAGTGTAGGTGCCATGTCACACACAGTTAAGTAAGACTGAGAGGCCACCTTCATGCTTCTCCACCTTGTTTAGATTGTGGATAAATGGTATAGGGTGTTGAACAGTGTGCTAAGAATATGTACTTCAATTATAGTTCCTGAGATTTCAGAGATATTTGAATGTAACCCATACTGTCAAGGAGTGGTGCACGTAGTGGGGACACTGTATTTTAGAGTTGCCATAGTCTGTGGTGACAAAGCAACTATCCAAACTCATTTTATAATTGTGAATGTTTTAGACCTCTATGCTCTGAATCATTCTGGTTTCAAAATCTGTGCACACGTACGTGTGTGCAGCTGAGGCTGGTTGAGATTATATGCATGTATACATCTGTTGCTTCTGTTTCTCATGCTGTTATAAGAAAATAGCAGCCAACTGGCCTTGAGCGGAGGAGGCCATTTTCTTGCAGTTCTGAAAGACTGGAGTCTGAGCTCAGCCTGCCCTGATGGAAGGGCTCCCATGAGGACTTGTTCTGGCTTAAAGATGACCACTTACGTGTTGTCATAGGTCAGAAAGAGACTTTGCCGGTAATTTTATGTAGGTCCCACCTTTGTGACTTCATCTAAATCTAATACCCCCCTGAGGCCCTGGCTCCAAGTCAGACCATCCATAGGCTTATGCTCCTGACATTTGTCTCCATGGAGACACGGCCTCATCTGCAGCACATGTAATAGAATACACACCTGGGTAGTGTGGCATGACTAGTAATGACCATCATGACTTCACACATGTTACAGATAAGGAAGGGAGTTAAGGAGATCCTGTACCACTATTCTTTTTACCAAAGTGGATGCATATATTGCTATCACCTTGGAATCAAGGTGGCTTTTCAGATTAATTTAGGAACTGCAAAGAAGGTATTTTTTTCTTCTTCAAATGTAGAGAGTAACAGTAAACTGTCAGACATGGTGACTTCTAACTCATAACCATGGATGGTTACAGCTTGTTCCCCAAAGATAGATAAAGTCGCCTAAGGTTTTGATGAAGGTAGCTGCCGACTACTAGGCTCACTGAGACGTCTTCTGATGTCATAACTCTGCACAACATCTTGACTGTGCTTCCTTTCTCTATGATAGGAATTCTTCAGCCAGCTGGACCAGAGGGTCCTCAATGCTTTCCTAAAAGCCTGTGATGAGCTAACTGACATCCTCCCAGAACAGGAGCAGCAAGGCCTGCAGGAGGCTGTTCGAAAGCTGCACAAACAGTGGAAGGTGAGTGTGGAATTATGGGAACATGAAAAATCCGCATCCTAGAGTCTGTTCTGTAGTTCAGAGAGCTGGGAGTGAAAGAGGACCAGTTTAGGACATTTTGGCATCTCAACAGAGCATCTACCTATAGTCAGAAGACACATTGTTGTTTTCTGGATCTTTCTGTGGGTAACAGGATCTCCAGGGAGAAGCGCCTTATCATTTGCTCCATCTGAAAATCGCTGTGGAGAAGGACAGATTCTCAGCTGCTGTGGAAGAGTGCAGAGCCGAGCTGGAGCGAGAGACCAAGCTGGCTCCTCAAGAAGGCAGCGAGAAGATCATAAAGGAACACAGAGTATGTGCCACATCATATAAAGTGCATAACTACATAGAGATATTTAAAGATACGGTTGTCTGAGGAACATGGTTGCATTATGATCGTTTTCTCTATCAATCTGCCTTTGGTTTTTCTGTGAGAATATAGACATGTTTCAAGGCTTCTCACCAAGAGAGTGAAACTGTTTATCATATCTTAGGTTTTCTTCAGTGACAAGGGTCCTCACCATCTCTGTGACAAGAGGTTACAGCTCATAGAGGAACTGTGTGTGAAACTCCCAGTCCGGGACCCAATAAGGGACACATCTGGAGCCTGTCACACAACTCTCAAAGAGCTCAAAGCTTCCATTGACAGCACTTACATGATGCTCATGGACGACCCAGACAAGTGGAAGGACTATTCGAGCAGGTACCGGGGCATCTCCAGAGAAGGCTGCAGTCTATCTTAATTGTTTCCATCCGAGATTATTATAAAACAGGGAACAGTGTACATTTTGTTTCAGGCAATAAGGAAATCAGATTGCATTAATCTTTACCATGCTTTTGTATAAATGTACTTTTAAAAAATCTATCTATCTATCTATCTATCTATCTATCTATCTATCTATCTACATTAAAAAATCAGTTTCCATTCAAAGCAGGGTCTATATTTCATTTCAAAATAACCCATCTGTCCTTAAGGTCAAATAATCCCATTTTTGGTTTTCTCATATCCTTTACTCATAGGAAGGTGTGAGCCTCTGTTGGTTAATGTCACTCTAGGGAGACATACGAAGCCAGACCTCAAGTGGTTCCTTCCTTTTCGTGCACTGAGATGCATCTTTGCCCTCAGCTAAGCTCCCTTTAAGTTACTAACTTTAGATATTGACACTCTTGCCTTGGGCTTCATGTTGAAGTTCCCAGAAAAGGCCATCCATGTGGTTGTCATTTGTTCTACTTCCATGGATTCAAAATAGAAAATGTATCTCACTGTCCCAAGGCTTTGCCCCTTTAATAATAAAATACCCGTGTGGTTTCAGGTTTTCTGAGTTCTCCTCTTGGGTGTCTGCAAAGGAGGCATGGTTGAAGAAAATCAAGGATGAGTCCATTGACACCAGCAACCATGATGAGGTCAAGCATGTGGTAGATGTAAGTTCTGAGTTGGTCCTTGCTAGAGGAAAACTTCCAATAACTAAACGTTCATACTGTAACTGGTTGGTTTGGTTGGTTGGTTAGTTGGTTTGTGTGTGTGTATGTGTGTGTGCGTATGTGAGTGTGTGACAGACATACACCTATTCTATAAAAATAGTTCCTCTATTCCTTTAAAGACAACATCTCTTCATATTAATGTGGTGAAGAGTATGTTTTCCCATCTATGGAGCTGTTGATAGCTTTGTGATCTAAGCACTCCTAGTGATACCTCTAAAACAGCTTTACCTCATGGGGAACGCTGGAGATGGAAACAGCAGCAAGATTGTGTAATACAGAACAGATTTAAGAATTGCCACAGGGAACACACATGCTGTGTGTTTCTATGCCACACAGTTCTATCTAGACAACTGAGGACGTGGAGGACATGGCCAATGCCCCATATTCTGTTCTCATCAGCCTGGACTGTTTCAGTTCAGTTGCTTTAGAGGCCACAAACCTAGCCAAAATAACGGAGCTCTAGATTTGAATATTGCGTTTATTCTGTGACTAACACACAGCAGCCCTCTCTCTTAGCAAGGCCTTCACCTGGTATACATAGACTAGAGTACAATGTTCCTTCAGTATTTCTAATCCTTGAAAGTCACACGTCTACTCTAAAAGAGCTTTGTCTTTCTGCCACCGGCTTCCTTTTTTTCTCTGATTAAATCATGTTGCTGCCCAAGGTACTAGTAGAGAACTCACTAACATTACTGAATACATACATAAAAATAGGTTTATGTAAAAAAAAAAACAAACAAAACAACCCTAGTTTGTTGCTGCTTTAGTGTTTTTTTTTTTGTCTTAGAATGCACAGATCAATTTTGAAGCCAGTTGCTTCCTGTCTGGTATGAATTTTCCCCTGCCCTAGGCTAACCATGACTGGTATAGGTGGCCAACCCAGGCACTATGAGTTCTACCACTAGTCCTGGAGATGTAGGGCTTTGGAATCTTCCCAGCACCATAATGGCTAGCAATCCTGCCTTGCTAACTAGAGGTCAGCTCGCCTTGTGCATCTTTGCTGGCTAGTTTTATGTTAACTTAAGTTTTCTATGTACAAGGAAATATTTATAAGCATCAAATCTAATTCTGAAGGTGATTTTTAAAAGTACAGACAGTGTTGCTTTACACATTAGGTACGGGTATTGGGAAGCCTTTCCTTTTGGGACTTTCTCACCATGAGTAGAAGAGCTATGTTATTTTTGTCTGTCCATTGGGATAGAAGAGCTAGCTCACACTAACGAAGTCGCTTTACAGACCTTCTTGGATTGAGCTCTTTCCCACGAGGAAGTCATGATTCCTGATAACTCTTTGTTATTAAAAAGTGCCCTTTCATTCCAGGAGATTAGAAGTGACATTACCAAGAAAGGAGAGACTCTCAGCTGGCTGAAATCCAAGCTTAAGCATTTGACTGACGTTTCTTCAGAGACCGAAGCCCAAAAGCGTGGAGATGAGCTGGCAGAGTTATCCAGCTCTTTCAAGGCTCTTGTGGCTTTACTGTCAGAGGTGTGTCATTTATAGTGCTAAACAGCGTTCTGGGGAAGAAGGCTGAAGGGCCATCTTTGTTTTGGTTGTAGCTTAGCAAATAGTTTTACAAAGAGACCGTAGTTACTTATGTGAAGATTGTTAGGAAAGATGGACAGGATGCTTGAGTTAAGGAAAATGCTATTGCTGGGTAGTTCAAGTTAAAGACCTATGCCTAAAGTCCAAGATGGTCAACTAAATGGTTTCCTGTTATTAACAAAAGCATCATTATTTCACGATCACTTAAGGACATCTTTAAGAGTTTAGGGGAAAGAATTTGAGAAGTCTGCTATAATGATGCATGCCTGTAATCCTAGCTGAGGCAGGAGGATAGGAAGTTCTAGGATAACGTGGGCTGAACATAACAAGTTCAGCCTAAGTGACATAGTAAGA
Source organism: Grammomys surdaster (assembly GCF_004785775.1). Lineage (NCBI taxonomy): Eukaryota > Metazoa > Chordata > Mammalia > Rodentia > Muridae > Grammomys > Grammomys surdaster. The sequence goes on along the minus strand of NW_021604601.1, from coordinate 4,707,204 downwards.
TCCTATCTGGAAAGAGAAAGGAGAGAGAAAGAGAGAGAGACAGACAGAGAGAGAGAGAGAGAGAGAGAGAGAGAGGGAGAGGGAGAGGGAGAGGGAGAGGGAGAGGGAGAGGGAGAGAGAGAGAGAGAGAGAGAGAGAGAGAGAGAGAGAGAAAGTAAAAAAGAAAAAATATGCTTAGGAGTCAAGAGAAACCCAGCAATGGAGCTAAAACTTTATATATAATCTTCCATATGATCTTAAGTCTTTTTGTTTGTTTGTGTTTCGTTTGTTTTTCAAGACAGGGTTTCTCTGTATAGCCCTGGCTGTCCTGGAACTCACTCTGTAGACCAGGCTGGCCTCGAACTCAGAAATCTGCCTACCTCTGTCTCCCAAGTGCTGGGATTAAAGGCGTGTGCCACCACTGCCCGGCTAATCTTAAATCTTTGATTCAATGTCTCTAGGCCCCAATTTCCTTCCTTTTAAAGCAGAATTTAAAACACACCAATAAGGGAGCCACAGAGACTAAATTCAGTACTTTAGGTAAAGAACTTGGAAGTGTATTGAGACAGATAAGTCTTCATAAGCTGCTAACCAGTAATAGTAACTCATTCTAAATTTAATATGTATTCCAATGGAATGAGCTATATTCCATTATAGGATGAAGTATTTAAACTTTATGTCTGTTAGGGCTGTTCCCACGTACTTGTTGTGTAAATAGGAAGCTCAAGAAGGCAAGATGGAACAAATCTAAAGGTCAAGAGTTTGTGAGAGGGAAGGCAGTTTAGTAAAGTAGTTTTTGAAGGACATTTTCAACAAATTTCTTCGTGATATTGGTTTTAAATAGTATGGGCTCAACATTTTGTATGAGGTATTATCACAGTCAGGTAGTATTTATGAGAATATAATCAAAGGACCCAAGATACGAAGTATAAAATAGGTACAACTTTATCATCCTACTTTTGCTATCAAGTCATGTACATGTTTCTGTTCTTAATTTTAGAATAGGTTTTTAATAGGGTGCAGAATAGTGTCCAATGAAATGAATCTTTCAGTCCCTCCAAGTGGCTGTGCCATTAAACTACAATCAAATAAGATTCAAAACTATGCAAAATCATAGAAATTAAACACATATGAATCTGGCTTTAGCTGGTGAGACATAGTTTATGTATACATTTAAAATATGTAATATCTCATCATCTCAAATGGAGTAATTTCATTGAAGGCATAAATTGTGAAGTTATGAGTTCTTGAGCTGCAATGTATGGTGTGATAAACAGATATCATATATTTCATATATTTGAAACTGTTTAAAACAATAGACTCAGGGTCTCTCACAGATGCAAAATTTGCATGTGTGATATAACTGAAGTACTAAGCTTAACTAGAGAAGCTATTCCTGAAAGCTGGATCCTGGTGAGGCAGTTAAGCCCACTGGCTGCTTTTGCAGAGGGCTAAGTTAGGTTCTGAGCACCCCTGTGGCAGCACACAACCATCTGTAACTCCAGCTCCAGGGAATCGAATGCCCTCTTCTGGCCTCTGCAGGCACGAGGCATGTGTGTGATGCTGAAAGACATTCAGGCAAAACACTTATTCACATCAAATAAAAACGAATATATCAAAGCTTTAAGCCATTTCACAATGTGTCCTAAGAAGCGTCTCGCTGTGTCGCTTAGCCACTTGCAATGTTAATTTGCCCATCTCGTCTCCATTTAAAAATATTCCACAGACTTTGCTAAATAGCTTATGATTTACTTCTTTTCTTCTATAACAATTTAGGTTGAAAAGATGCTAAGCAGCTTCAGAGAATGTGTTCAGTACAAAGAAATCATGAAAAGTTCTCTTGAGGGGTTGATGTCAGGCTCCCAAGAAAGCAAGGAAGAGGCCGAGACAATCCTGGACACAGAAAATCTGTTTGAGGCACAGCAGTTGCTCCTGCACCACCAGGTAGAAACCTCTTTGTTTGCCACATGCACAATGTGGATGAGAGATGAAGAATAGGTTCTGAGGCTGGGGGATGGAGAAAAGGTGAAAGGAGAAGGAACTGGTCCAGTGGCTCAAAGCACTTGGCAATTCTGTGCTCTGCTCTCTCTGATAAACATTACATGTTTCTGATTATCCTGTAGGACAAATTCCCAGATGGTTTAGTTTGAAAAATTGTAACTTGAAACACTAGACATTTCAGGAGTTTGCTCTTTGCAAAAGGTTAGAACTAAAAACTAAGGAAATATATACATGTATGTACAGATTTATATCTATAGATGAATGTATATACATATGTGTTATGTATATGTGTATGTATATATGAATGTATATATATATGAATATATATGTATAGTTATGTGTATATGTATGTGCGTACGAATATATATATATATATATGGATATATGAATGCATATATATGTGTGTATGGATGTACATTTGTATGTGTATATGTGCATATTTATAATCAGCCTCTTTTTTGGTGATAAATTGAAAACAGGACCTTAACATTAAGCTCCAACTCTTCAGTGAACATAAATCTAGTCCCCAATAATAAACCATTTTAATTTAGTTGCTTTCTGACAGTCTGGTGGTAGACATTAAAGTATATGTGCAGGTGGAATATATTACCTATATATAAGTATAGTTACATATGCTATACTTGCATATATATATATATATATATATATATATATATATATATATATTAACTATTCAAATATATACCCAGGAAGAAAAATTCTTAATATTTGTATTTGTACATCACAAATGATAAAATGGTGTAGGACCTTTTATAGACAGAAAACAATTATTTTAGGACCATCAAATCGATTATTTTACCAAAATATTTTTGAAGTGTTGCGTATGTTCAATGTTCTCCAACGCCACACACAATTAAAATACTAAGGCCAAATTGTTTACATCTCGACCATTCAGAACATAAGCTATGTTTAAGTAACACCCACCTTTGACTAAATTACAGTTCCTGATATTAATGTTTTAACTGTCCAAGCCTCCACCTTGTAAGGTGTTGCCCTCTACACCTCTGATAACATGCTTATAGCCCTGCAGAGCTTCAAAGAGAATAAAGTTTATAAGCCTGGTGGTGCTGGTGCATGCCTTTAATCTCAGCATCTGGGAGGCAGAGGCAGATGAATCTGTGTGAATTTGAGGCCACCCTGGTCCACAGAGAGAATTCAGGGCCAGCCAGGGCTGCACAGAAAAACAAAACCAAGTAAGTTAATATTCATCTATTGAACAACTGCTTCCAGCAAAAGACAAAGATGATCTCAGCGAAGAAGAGAGACCTCCAGCAGCAGATGGAGCAAGCCCAGCAGAGTGGGCAGGCAGGCCCAGGTCAAGAAGAGCTGCGGAAGCTGGAGAACACCCTTACGGGCCTTGAGCAGAGCAGGGAGAGGCAGGAGCGACGCATCCAGGTAGGGCTGGGCTAGCAGGAGCTGGCTCGGAGGTGCTGTGGCTGTATTGACTTCTTGTCTCCAGCAAGAGCCTGCGTTCACCTCTGCTGCTGATGGTGACATTTTCTTAAGTACTTTCTTTACCTGGATTGCTTTTAGCCATAGCAGAAGCTTCTGAAGGTGGTGCTTGTAAACAGCATATGCAGACATGTATCTCAGTTGCTTTTCTCATTGCTGTAACCAAATACCTGACAAGAAACTGTTTAAGGGTAGACGGGCTTCTGTTTAAAGGGATACATTCCATCATGATGAGAGAGGCATGGAAGCAGAAACAGGGGCTCCCTGGTCACGTTGAATCCACATCCACGAAGTCAGGAAACGAAGAGTGAAGAGAAATGGGGACTGGCTACCAAACCTCAAGGTCCGCCCCCTAGTGTTCCACTTCCTCCAGCAGGGCTCCACCCCCTGAAGTTTCACAACCTTCCCAGTCTGTGCCATCAGCTGTGGACCAAGCGTTAAACATGTGATCCAGTGAGAAACATTTCACCTTCAAATCGCAGCAATGCTTATGAGATATTAGTGACTCGTCCCCACGTCACAGGCAGTTCAATGATGGAGTCAGGGTGCGATGAACATTTGTCTGAATCCATGAACTTGCTCATGTTGCCTCTCATGTCCAGGAAATCCAGCATCCACACCTAAGCCACCCTGTACTCTGGGGTACTGTTGACACACTGCCCTAAAAGTGATTTTGCGTTTTTTTGCTCCTTGCTCGCCTCTAGTCTTCCCTCTTATTTCCCCACCCTTCCTTGTCAATGATTGACAAGCTTTTTCCCCGATTACTTAGCTACATGTTATCACTGCATCTGTAGGAGCACGTGACTTTACATCTGCTGGGGAACTCAGGGGTCATCTGAAGACCTAGACGTGGGAAGCAAATGGAATCGAAGACACGAGGGTCGTCTTTAATTGGTGTTGTTGTGTGATGTCACACGGGCTACAGTCATCGGCTTAGGGAGTGAATGAACAAGAAGGCCACAGTGTATGAGGATTCAGTCTGGTCATTTGTAATGTGGTGTGATGTGTCGTTTATTTATTTGTAATTTAGGTCAGCTTGAGGAAATGGGAGCGGTTTGAGACAAACAAGGAGACGGTGGTCAGATATCTTTTCCAGACAGGTTCCAGCCACGAACGCTTTCTGAGCTTCAGCAGTTTGGAAAGTCTGTCGTCAGAGTTGGAGCAGACAAAGGTATGTAACTAATTATTATTATTACACAGTTAATCAATTCCAACTATTGATTGACGGCCTGCTCTTTTCAGTACACTGTGGAACAAGGGTGTAAGAAGGATTCACACCTCAAGAGCTAAGATTTTCATGAAAGTGGGAAAGTGTCAGTTCCTGGACAGAGGTGTGTATAAATCGTTGGATCTCTGGAGGTACTGATATTCAGGGCTCAGTCAGGTAAAAGCAGTTTAGAGGTGGAGGACAGACAGACGATCCAAGAAGGAGGAGTACCTTCAGGTGTGAAAGAGGAAGACATGATGCTTCAACACTGTAGTACGAGGTAAAGGGACACTAACTTGGAAAGCTGGCCAGTGGTGCCAACAATGAAGCCTCAGATGTTACCCTCCTGGTAAAATGGAGCTGAGTCATCAGAGAGTTCTTAAGAAGGCCACAGAGCCACAGCTGCACCTCAGGACAGCTAATGTCTAAGCAGATAAGGGAATCAGATTGAAAGGATGAGAGTCTGGGATGCTGGGGACAGTTAGAAAGTGCTTTCAGTGCCTTGCTATGTTCTTACAGACACTGTCACACAGCATGTGGAATCGGCACTTCTGACCTCCTTTGACCCCCTTGCTCACGCTACATGGTTCTTACATCCGTATTCTACCCAACAGCCCTTGGGTGGTTGTGCAAAGGGACGTTGCCTTTTTCCGAGTGCTGGTATGCGATATGTTCACATGGCAAGGTCAAGTTAAATTTCACAACAGACAGAGCCTGACATGGACATGAATGTGCAGAGAGGCCAAAGGTTGCTTGGCTAAGGAAGAGCAAAGCCTGGTTTTAGCTATAGCTCTACCTGGTGAGAGTCAGTTCTTTCCTAATGGGTTCATGGTGGTTCATGCATCATATTCTCTGGACTTGGCGATAGACACCACTCTATTTTTGTTTAATTTTGTTTTACGGACTCTTTCCTGTTCTTTGAAGCCTTCTGCATTGCAGTTTCCTGTGAGTACCTCAGGCAAAACAGTAGGCATAGGTATAGGTATAGGTATAGGTATAGGTATAGGTATAGGTATAGGTATAGGTATA
>NW_021604601.1:4685192-4701505 GCF_004785775.1 Grammomys surdaster | reverse complement strand
GTATAGGTATAGGTATAGGTATAGGTATAGGTATAGGTATAGGTATATTATATGCATACAGTATACTGTGTGTGTGTGTGTAGGCACAGCAACACTAAATGACACTTTTTGTTATATTTGTGGAATTTGAGGAATATTGGGATTCATGGTCTTCAAAAATAGACCAGCAAATCCTAGGAGCTCCCAGGTAGTCATAAGAGAGTTTCGGTGCTATAACATGAGCGAGCATCATACTTCAGGTTTCTGTACATCTCTGTGCCATAAGGAAGCTCTGCCTAGTTTTATCTGAGCCACAGGTGGCTTCTCTGCCACAATAGTGATGCTCACCTCACACTATTAAGTCTTTAAGTCTTTTAAACAGGAAGCTATAATTATTCTATGTTGAAATTGTATCTTTTATTGTTATTATGACTTTCAAAATGATCCTTGCAGGAACAGTCCTATGGGGTACGGCAGAATCATTTGGGGGATGCTTTGAGTGGCAAGCTACCTTTTGTACATATTTACATAGGAGTTCTGTGCTGACCATTTAAAAAGGGGAAGCAGATGAATGTTCAAGGCTCTTGTCAGATTTTCTCGCATGAGAATAAATAAGACGTTAATTTTCTTCCCTCAAGGCTATCACCAACGTTCAGCGTTTCTAATTTAATATGCAACCTTATTTACCTGACAAAATTCAGGTAGCATCTAGAACATAGCAGAGCCTCATACAGATTAAAACTTTTGAATTAAAATAAATCAGAGTTGCCGAAAAGCAGCAGGTGGAGTAAACCAGGCTTTTTTTTTTTGTCTGTATGAAAGATGATAAATGGTACCTGCTTGTATAAGGCACATAAAAATGAGTCTGTTGGTGGGTGCCAAGTCCTTGTCTAGGAAAATGTGATATGTACATTTCACACTCTCACAAAAGAGCCTGAAAAGTCACCCACCAAAGTGGGCAAACAAGTGGTTTACAATTGCAGCACAGGCTTGACTCTTTCAAAGCGAGGCTTTGCTAGGACTGGGGAAACGGCTCAGTTGGAAAAGTGTCCACCTAACACACAGGAAGCCCTAGGCTGGACTCCTCCATGGGGTAAACGTAGTATAGTAGTGTATGCCAACAGTCTCAGTGCTCAGGAGGTAAAGGCAGGAGGATGTGTTCAGTTTCAGACAGTGAACTGGTTGGCTTACATGAGCTTCTGTTTCAATGGCAGAGCAGAAGTCCTGAGCTTCTTCCTATCACGTTGTATGTGTGGATATACATAAAATAAGATTCTACAGCATTAAGGACAGACTATATTACTTCTTAAGGAACTAGTAACTTCTTCCTACAGAGAAAAATATATAAGAAAATCCCTGCTGGGCAGTGGTGGCTCACGCTTTTAATCCCAGCACTTGGGAGGCAGAGGCAGGCAGATTTCTGAGTTCAAGGCCAGCCTGGTCTACAGAGTGAGTTCCAGGACATCCAGGGCTACATAGAGAAAGCCTGTCTTGAAAAACCAAAAAAAAAAAAAAAAAAAAGAATCAAGAAAATCCATGATGTGCTAGACAAGCTATCCCTCTATTAGGTAAACAAATGTATTAGTTAACCCAGAGATCTACTGTTCCTATGTTTAAAGGATCAAGAACTGCTGGTTATTTTGTGAACTGGCTGGTAGAAAGTGAACCTATTCTGAGGATAAATTAATGACTATAAGAATCTTAGAACTCAGAACTCAGAATGATAAGCCCAAATGAGGAAAGTGTGGAAAACTTTTTCTTCAAAACCAGTGGAAATGTTTTAACCAAACCATCTAAGTTAGCCAGTCAGTCAGTCTGTCATAGCATTAAGAGCACTGTATGGCCATCTTTTGGTCAATCTCTGTGAAATATGCTGTTGACTTCAGTGCACCATTCAAGAGTTTAAAATGCTTACCTAACAGCTCTGCCATCATTGTTTTGTTTTTCTCTAGGAGTTTTCCAAGAGGACTGAAAGTATTGCCACCCAGGCCGAGAACCTTGTCAAGGAAGCTGCAGAAATGCCACTGGGGCCCAGGAATAGGCGCCTGCTTCAGCAGCAGGCCAAGTCAATCCAGGAACAGGTCAAAACCCTGGAAGACACACTTGAAGAAGAGTATGTGCTTCACAACTTCTAAACGTTCCTCTCTGGGATAAAATCCCAATAGTGTCTCCTGTGTCTTCTATTCCAGTCTTTCAAAAATCTCAAGGTGTCATCTATATGTTTCAAGCTGTCTCAAGGAAGAAACTCAATTTAAAAGAAAAGTATCCTCAGCCCAGAGACTGGTATCCATAATAACAAAAGTATACGAGGGATTTGGTGTTTGCATCTTGAAATGGGATATTCATCACTAAGCCATATCTATTCATTTCTGTGGCCTTCACCTAATACAGGGGCAATCTAAAAACTAACCCACAGCTTTTTCTTTTTTTTAACTATTCTATTACGTTGTTGCTTGTTAGAAGTGGAGGTTTTCTGATAGCATAGATTCTAGGTCTAAACACACACTGTGTACAATACTCAAAGCTTGTGTGTCCGTAGTGCCTCTGTATTCAAACTACCATGGATTCATATAACCCTTCCAGAAATTACCTGCAAAACTCTACATTGCTCTTAAACATACAACATTTATCTAAAAAGAAGGAATAATCTCGTGTGTCCCTGTGATATCCTTCTTTAGAGTTTGAAGAGGACACGCTTTTAATATCATAGTCAGTATTATTTAAAATAATATTGCTAGCATTTTTATGTAGCAACTCATTGAATACTAGTCTATGACTCTCAAGAAACAGGACTGTACTCACAAGAGGGGTTTCGGGAGGTGAACACTGTTTTTAGTACTCTTGGGGCCTTGTGTTGAACATTTTTTATTGACCTAAATTTTAAATTTTGATCAACATCTTATTGACAACCAATTCTGACTCTAAACTTTGACAGCATTATATTTGATATCCTCCACCAAACTATGTAAACAGCAAATCTGGGAATACATTAGAAAACAGGCAGCTTCTAAATGGATCAGAACATCCATTTGAGGCTAAATTTTATGTAAAAAACAAAAACCTGAACTATAAGATAGATTAATCCTATAGATAGATAATCTATCTTAAGATAGAGAATCCATCTTATAATTACATTTTCATTCCTTACACTACTAAGTGCATTAGATATACACAGGGTATACAAATTTGAGACTGTGACACTATTGAATTTGACAATCAATTGATGTCATTATTTGTTCTTGGCATCAAGTGCCTTTTATGATCAGGTACACCTCCCCTTCATCCAAGGACATCAGTTAGTTTAGTACTAAAGTGTTACTTTTCTAGTTTCTTTCTAAACTGAAAGCCATGTTTACTGGGTTATGTATCCAGAGCTAGGGTCATATCCATTAGACTTACAGCACAGAGACCCAGTGTTGTCTGCAGATAGTTAGGGAGCTCACGAATAAGAGTTTACAAAAGTCTTTTGGAATCAGGTGATCTGTGAATAGCTGAGAACATTGTAAGTTATAAACCAAAGGCTTCGCCAAGCAGATGAGAGCAGGTGCTGCCCTGTGGCCTGCAATTAGACCACAGGTCTACCTTGATTCACAAATACTTACTTTACCAAAGGATTTTAGTATAAAGTGTTCCAGCAATGCCCCTCCTTGAAAGTAAAGGCAATAGGCTGAACTATCTAACCCCAAAAGCTATTCTGGGAATGTTCCTTATTCTAAATTCTAAAAATGGCTTCTCCTATGCAGAGCTGGACCACGCTGGTTCACACCCTTTGGAGCCAGCACAATTAATTCAACGTGTGCCACCACTTACAGTCTAACACTTGCACTTTCTTCCCCAAAGCCCATTCCCAAAAGAAACAAGGAGGCTGTTCTCAGATAGACAACTCATCTCTAGAGTGTGTGCGTCCCTGCTCAAATAGTTCATGCTTTGAAAGAATCAAATATCCTCAAACCCTTTCACCGGGTGATGTGTAGGGGGACAAAAATGTCTTTCTCTTCTTTATGGAAATACCGCATTTTAACTTAATTTGGTTAATTTTAGTATTAAAACCATGGAAATGGTGAAATCCAAGTGGGATCATTTTGGCAGTAATTTTGAGACCCTGTCCAGCTGGATAACGGAGAAAGAGAATGAACTCAATTGCTTGGAAACCTCAGCATCTGCCATGGACGTGCAGATCAGCCAAACCAAGGTGACCTGCGCCCACGTTACCTTACTCTCTCTTCCTTTAAGAACATCTTTCTTACCTTTGTATCACCCAAAGCTCTCTGATCCCAGGACAAATCTTCCGTTCTTCTGTGACTCTTTTAAGTTAAATTCACGCCAAGCTAAGAGGTCATGATTGATGACACTCTATAGATGACATTGTGTATTAAGATTGTCTGACTTACAGATTCAAAGTCAATATTGTGTGCAATATCATTAAACTATTTTTATGGTTGCAGTACTCTTTTCCTTGATTTTGGTTTGACACCCATGCAGTGCCCTGGTTTTACGTTTATACGTCATGAAGTGTATACCCCATCTCCCATTGTCCTTTTTCAGAACCATTCCAAATGTCAGACTCAAATATTAGCTGTGTTACTCAGGCGTGGTGGCACATGTGTGCAATTCCAGAAATCACAGGGTAAAGGGTGGGAAGACTGCCACAAGTTCAAACTCAGCCTGATTTACATAGTGAGTTCCAGGCCCCTCTGGGATACATAGTGAGACTTTGTTGCAAAAAACCAAACCTTCTCAAAATGTACTAATGGAACTTATCTTTACTGACCAGAAGGGGGAGTGAGAGAATCCTTTTCTTTTTTTCTTTCCTTCTCTTTTCTCTTCTTTCCTTCCTCCCTCCCTCCCTCCCTCCCTCCCTCCCTCCCTCCCTCCCTCCCTCCCCCTCCCTCCCTCCCCCCTCCCTCCTCCTCCTTCCCTCTCTCTCTTTCTCTCTCTCTCTCTCTCTCTCTCTCTCTCTCTCTCTCTCTCTCTCTTCTTTTTTTTCCCAAAGCTGTTAGACCCAGTTGGTTGCTATATTCATCTCATTTATGATCTTCTTGCCTGGACAGAGTCTTTCTGATGTATTAGCTTTTAAGAGGCCTAAAGAACTAGGTATATGGGTTACCACTGACCATTCTAGTAAAGCAGTTAAAAAATATGGGCTGTAAGAATTGAGGTTGAAGTGATCATCCTTCACTTAATACACACACACACACTCACACTCACACACACTTATACATACACACACACTCTTTATGAATTTTCTACATGTGTACAATGTATTTTGATCATATCTACCAGCTATTCTCCCTTCTAATTCCTTCCAGAACCCCCACCATGTTCTCCTTCTCAACTGTATTTCCCTGTTTAAGTATACACTCTGTTTTATACACTTTCATGCCACATGGGTTCAGATTCAGCCACTTCTTTCTGCTCACTGTCTTCATTTTTTTAAAGTGACAAACCCCTTTGCCATTGTGTTCTATTAATAATAAAATAAATGCTGAGTTGAGGACACATTTTACACTGTGACTCAGAATAGGTGGGAACCATGTGCGGGGGGGGGGGGTTCGTTCCACTGACTGCTGCTCTTGCTCCTCAGGAATCCTGTGCAATGGGATATCCATAGTATGTGGCAAACACAGCCTGCTGTCTTCTGTCCTGTACAGGAAAGCAGCTGCAAAGCCCTAAAATAAAATTCATAAAGTATTTTAACTCCTTAATAAAAACCTCTCACGTAATCATTTTCACTAAATTCTAAGGAAAAGAAAATTTCCCTAGAATTCTGACCACTTTTCAATCATTTGGACTCAAAGCTACTCTCTTCAGGAATTAACAAACACTTTATGACTTACTTTATTCATTCAGTAATTCATTTACTGTAACATTTAATCCTATTACAGTACTCTTGAATTATAAAATTGATTAAATGTCATGCCATTCCTTAGAAAAGTTAGAAATACTTAATATATTTTGACACATCCAAAATGGCACCTTAAAAATGACCTGAAATATATTAAATACATATAAATAGCAAATAAAAAGACATTTGTCAACAGAAGCAACAATGGAGTAGAATCCAACAGACTTCTACCTAGAAGGTTCATGGTTTGAGTAGTCATCCTGTTCAGAAAGGTTAAAAATACATTTGCAATATCCTTTTTCACTTTAAAACAAGCTTACAGTAAAAATTAATGGAGCATTGGCATGTCTATAAAGACAATCTCAGCCCATTCTTATTCATGTCATTCCAAGTCACTGTTGATAAATAGCAACAACATATCCTGGGCTCACCTTCCATCTTTTCTTTAATAGAATATATTTTTCTTTTTACCGCAATCTCATGATTGAATTTGATGGCTATGGTCATGAATTTGTGGGTGGTGTGAGTGCGTCTGAGAACTCACAATTTTGTTCTTAGTTAAGATTCTTTCTGCTATTTGCTGCGATCATGTAGACAAAAATTAACACATATTAAATAATATATACATTTTGAACCTATGAGTGTTTTGTTTTCGAAACAGAATTTGCTAAAACAGAAATAGGAGCAGATAACAATGATCGGATAACAAATATCTAGCTGGTACCCTGCTGGAGCCATGAATACGAAAAAGAAAATTTGAAAAGATCATGCCAAGTGGGCTTTAAAGTGACATGGGCTCTTTCCAGTTGTCTCATCTTGACAGAGGTCACAAATGTATTTGTCCTAGGCCAGCGGTGTCTTCCACTTACTTGCATCTGAAACTTGATATATTTTTACATTATTTTGTTTGATGTGTACCATTCCTTGGAGAAATAACTTTGATTTTCTCCATTTATGAAACCCTGCCCACCAACACTGCTGCTCACACATGTGCTCACACACCCTATGGAACTCTCAGTTCTTTTTCTACATTGGCTACTGTTATATAAAGTATCTTTTCTCTCCCAAATCAAATGGATGATATGTACACATTATTTTTCTGTAGACTACCTAGCCAGTGAAGAAAGGAATGAATTCTCAGGCTATATGAGAATTTGCCAGATCCTAAAATTCTTAGACTAGGTATATCTGTTTCCCGATGATGAGCTAAGTATGCACAGGAGTTGTGTAGTGGAAAACCACTGGCTTAAGGAATAAATGATAAATCATCAAAGGCCACTTTCATGTGTGAGTGCAAAAGGGTTTAGCAAATGCAGCATACTCTATTGTCTTTGGAAAAATTAAATACATGCAAACAGTATTATTTCTGTGAGTTTCTGGAACACACTACTTCCACAGATCAGCTGAAATATTTGATTGATAAGGAAACAACATGCTTGTCTGTCTTCAGAGTCACTGTGAGAGCCCAGGGACAGCTTCTTGTTATTTCACCACAAGAAGTAGCCATTTCTCTGTCCTCGCCATCCAGCCAACACAACCGCCATTGCTCTGCACTTTCTTTTGTGTTTCTATGCGTTTGTTCTCCCCTGATGAGGTCAGGAAGCAAGTGGTATCCATTCACAGCTGCTTGGCCCCCACCTGAGTATGTTTGGACTTCAGTTAAGCAAACTGTCCCCATAGTCTCTGCTGTAGGTTCTGAACTTTGTGAAGGAGAGCCTGTTCAGTACACGCTGACATGCTTTCTTTTCATGTTTTAAATATTAGATCGCAATTCAAGAAATAGAAAATAAACTCGACAGCATCATAGAGCTAGAAGAAGAAGCTCAGTCCTTTGCCCAGTTCGTCACCACGGGAGAGTCTGCTCGCACCAAAGCCAAGTTGACACAGATAAGAAGATACTGGGAGGAACTCCAAGAGCATGCACGAGGCCTGGAAGGGACAATCCTGGGCCACCTATCACAGCAGCAGAAGTTTGAAGAGAATCTGAGAAAGGTAAGAACTGATGCAAGTAAACTTATATTACATATTTAGTATTATATGGAAATGCAGTGGATATTCCAGAAAGGGAGAAATAAAGAAAGACCACATGCAAATAACCCAGCAAATGGTTCCTAACTAAGTTCAGAATTATTTATATGGCACCTTTGGAAGGAGATATAAAAATGTCATTACACATTAGGTTAAGGTTAAGTCTTAACACTTTTTCTTTCAAATAAGATGCTTTGATTTTTAGATTCCATAGATGCATGATTTTAGATCGTGATAAAGTCATTCCCAACAGATAGGGTGCCATCTTCTCAATAACCTCCTCTGCTTCATTATGTATCTTAAATTATTTTTATGTCCCACCATTTTTTTTTTAGATCCGACAATCTGTGTCTGAATTTGCAGAGAGGCTGGCTGATCCGATTAAAATATGTTCCTCAGCTGCAGAGACATACAAAGTTCTCCAAGAGCATATGGTAAGAGTGTACTGCTACACTTTTTCATATTTATCCACTCAAAAAATTGGATGCTCCTACTTGAAAGGAAAACAGTAAATATTTCGAGAGTTAAAAGTTGGAAATATTTTATGTTAGTTGAGGAATTAAATTATTCAAATATAATCATTTCTTATTACAAGACACCCAAGCAAGTATGCAAATGAGTTTCCATATATGTATTCCATACATATACACATACGCACACATATACATGTATATAATAGCCTATATTTACTGGGATGGGGAGAAAATATTTATTGTGATGGGGAGATGGGTCAATAGGAATCTGTTGGATCCCAAGCACCCACAGAAAATCAGGGCAGGTATAGTGGTCTCCTGTAACATGCAAGAGATGGGGACAGGAACACAGGGGCAAGCTGGCTAGCCAGACTATAGAACTGTTAGTTCTATGTTCAGAAGAGAGCTTGCCTCAATTAACCAAGTGAAGAAAGACACGCAACTTCAAATTTGAGTTCCCATATTTATACGCACATGTGACTACATATGCAAACACACCCTCACATACCACAAACACACACACCACCACACAGAGATATACATTCTGTGTAAATGTGCATATATATTCTGTACACATTTCTCTTCTCATCAGAAGATGAGATGAGATGTCCAGCTGTCCCTCCCAGCCACAGTCTTGACTTCCATGATTTCAGTTTCCTGAGGTTAATGATACTAAAGGGAAAATCCTAGAAATAAATAGTTCATAAGTTTTAAATAACCTCCATCACTACAGGAAAAGACCCGAGAGAATAGTTCTCTCTGCTCTCTCCTCAGGATCTCTGTCAAGCCCTAGAGTCCCTCAACAGCACAGTTACCACACTCTCAGCCAGTGCCCAGAGGGTGGTAAACAGAGAGTCCTGCACCCAGGAGGCTGCAGCCCTACAGCACCAGTATGAGGAGATACTACAGAAAGCCAAAGAGAGGCAGAAGGCACTGGAGGACCTCCTGGCCCACTGGCAGAGGTGAGCAGCTCTTGGCTTACGAGGAGAGTACATACAAACTGTTCTCTAGGTTAATGGTTCTCAGTCTTTCTAATGCTGAGACCCTTTAACACAGTTCCTCATGTTGGGGTGACCCTCAACCATAAAATTATATTTATCGCTACTTCATAACTATAATTTAGCTACTGTTAGAAACCATCATGGAAATCTTTTGGAGATCAGAGTTTGCCAAAGGGTCATGACCCACAAGTTGAGAACTGCTTTTCTAAGTGGTGGGAAATAATCGCCCTAGATATAAGACAAGTGAATTTGGATGTCTGCTGTAAGGTATTCATTGATCCATAGACCCGAGAGGAAGCATGTGTATCTTCACATATTGTACAGATGTGAGCAAGTATGTCAGGGTTGCCATGGAAATGAATGAAGTTTATCACTTTGATAGGCAGGTATGCCACAGAGAGGGTGCATCATATGTGACGGATTGTGTTGGATTTGCTGACCCGAAGATTTTTGTCTTCTAGCGTCTCAACTGAAATCATAAGATTTTCCTCTCTCTCCCTTTTATTTTTTTCAGGTTGGAGAAGGGACTGTCGCCCTTCCTGACCTGGCTAGAGCGGTGTGAATCCATAGCAAGTTCACCAGAAAAGGACATTTCTGCAGACAGAGTCAAAGTAGAAAGTGAACTGCAGTTGATACAGGCAAGTTCAAGGAGGGTGAGGACAGAAATGGAATGGTCTTGTGTGCTTGCATTTTAATGTTAACTTATTAATTAAATCTTTGAGCCCTTTAATTATTTAACCATCCCGAAACCATCATTTGACCTCACAGAAACAAAGAGAGTATTCTGGACTCCCAGACATGTTAGCAATGGGAAATTTGTAGTGGCCTGTGACCATGGTGTCTTAGAGAATCCTGTAATACACTGTGTGGCATCTGAGTATCATTCATCTGAATATCACTGGTATTCCAGGAGATCAGGATGGAGGATGCAGAAATGTATAGATAACCTATATCATTGGCTGCAGGTATAATAGCTCTTTCTTTGAATGGATGTGATTTTTAAAAAAGAAGAAGAAAGGTGGTTTTTGTAAGAAAGAATAGAATGTAGAAAGAAATCAAGAGTAATTGTTGCATTCAAGAACAGAAAAAAAAGACGAAGGCTCAATGGGAAGACAGAAAAATTATGTGGCTAAAAAATCCTTGAGATGCCAATTTTCTAAACTAAAAAAAAACCACTTTTTTATTGAAGCTGCAGACAAATAGGGATGATTTTTGGTATATTTATAAGGCATTTAGAGGATGCTATCTGCACCAGAAAAGTCAGCAGGCAAAATTATTTCTAAAAAGAAATGTATCGTGTAGTAGATTCATAACTTGACTTTCCCTACCTCTCTTCAGTATAACTAGAAGACAAAGCAGGGGCTTGCTAGTTTTATATTTTTCCTAAAAGTCTTACCCAGGAGGCCTTTAGTGTATGAACCTACTGGCCATCTTCTGCTCTTTTCCTCCTTGCCTTTGGAAGGATGCTGTGCCTCTAGTCTTTTCTAACTTATGAAGCTTGGATGTCCTTCCTATTCTCTAAAGGTACTTTCCACAAAGCCTGGGACTCCCCTAATCCTGAAGGGGCTCACAACTCAGTTTGGTTCTTTTGTATGTGTGGGAAGGCAGTTCCAGAAAGAGAGGCACAGATCCACTCTCTGCCTCTGTGATGCTCGCATTTGTCTCCTTGTTCATCCTTTTCCATTCATTCAATGAAGCAAAAGCTACTGACCGGGTGCCTGCTGTGAGCCAGCTGCCACATCGGATGATGAAGCTGTAAAAGTGAACAAGTCTTAGACAGAGAGAGGACTGAGAGAGCACAGGCCTCTGTCACAGGGTCTGAACACTGCAGTGTCAGTCAAGTCTCCTCTGGACTGTAGCCTGACAACCTTGTTCGTCTCCTGCTCACCTCCTGGCCTTGCTTCCCAGGTGTCTTCTCTCAGGTGTCCTCTGTAGTATTGAGTCCAGCTTCACCTGGGGGTCTACCTTGTGATCATGGGAGGGTACTCCATCCTTTCCTGCCTCTGCAGTTTTGTTTGCATGGTGCGTGGGACCTTGAGGGGAAGAAACAGCTTGATGAGTCTTTATACCATGAAATGTCATCTCACTTGAGACTATTTTAACTGCTGTCACCTGCTGTCCTCTTTGTCCTATCTCTTGTTAGTAAGAGCCAAGGGGTTTACGGTGACATTGGAGAACCCAAAAAGTTCACTGCCTAATTCATCAAAAATAAAAATAAAGCCGGTGTATTACATAGAACTAAAATGAACAGGTCTTTTAAGTTCTTCAGTTCAGCCTAATAAAGTCTCTAAACAGAGCAACACCAGATTCCCAGTTCCTGGAACAGCATCTTGATTTATGCTAGAAGTACAGTGATCTCCTCTGCAGTAGATTTTCTTTGATTCTCTTTGTCAACTCATTGTGAGAGAAACTCACAGCTCCAAATTTGCCTCACCCTGTACCCAGACACTGAAAAAGTCCTACAGACCTAACTATTGGTTAAAACATGTGTAAAAGGTGATCTAGAATCAATGATAAAACCAAGCAACAAGTCTCTCTGTTTTTGTTTTTTTTTTTTTCACAAGAATGCAAAGCCAGCCTCTCGCTGTCCTCTGGGTCAGCCCTGTCAGACTGAGGCCTGTCTTTCATTCCACTCTTCAGGCCCTGCAAAATGAAGTCGTGTCCCAGGCCTCGCTCTACAGTAATCTCCTGCAGCTGAAGGAAGCCCTGTTCTCAGCAGCATCCAAAGAGGACGTGGCGATGGTGAAGCTGCAGTTGGAACAGCTGGATGAACGCTGGGGAGACTTACCGCAGATAATCAGCAAAAGGTTGGTTCCTCAGTCAAAGGCCTTCTATTAATGCGCTTTTGACTACGAGGGTGAACCGTGTGTTTTGTTTGAGTTTATATAACATGGCTGTTCAAGGACAGATTCTGGAAGAGATGAAACCTACTTTATCTGTCACATTTGAATCCAGGATATCCCTCAGAAGTGAACAGGAAGAGTTATGGAAACACAACAAAGAATTCTCTAATCAAAAAAATCACATCTGGCTGTCACCCTGAGTGTGGGCAGTGGGGAGGTATGGGGGCTTGGGGTGCTTCTGGAAACTGAGCAAGGACGGAAGAGCTGGGTGGGACAGGGCACAGGGAGAGTTACTGCTTTGCATGTGGTGAGGACGCTGCTGGAGCAATGGGCACAGCTCAGATGTGGTTGATTGGTGACTTGGTGCGGAAGCACAGAGAAGGAACGAGCTATCAGAGTGGACAGTGGTTCACTGAGACCAGGAAAACCAGGAGAAAGGCAGAGTGTGGGGATGGGAGTGTAGTCAGAGGTCTGGCTTGTCTGTATATAATTGCTTTACTTTGCTCAGGACATACGTTCCCTTCTCCAAAGTGTAGTAGGACCCATTCAATTCATGGCCACTGAAAACCCCTCTCTTCCTTACAGGATGCATTTCCTCCAGTCTGTGCTGGTTGAGCACAGGCAGTTCGATGAGCTGCTGTTTTCCTTCTCTGTCTGGATTAAGCAATTTCTCAGTGAATTACAAACAACTTCAGAGATAAATTTAAGGGACCATCAAGTGGCTCTTACTCGGCACAAGGTAAAATGGGATCCTCTCAAGATGCAAAATAGAGAATTCAGAAAAGAGAGTCTGTCGACTTCTGCTGACCTATGTAGATCTTGTCATCTGGACCTGGGATCTGAGGACCTGAGAGAATGGGGCGGATTAGAGTCTGACGCTGTAGACAGCCTCACTTCAATTTTGGTGTACTTATATACACACCTGTAACAAAGAAAGCAATGATCTGAGGATGGTTGAGTTCAGAAAAACATAATCAGAAAACCATGTAAATAAACAGCAGTAAGCACATACTAAATATTACCAGAGCAGCCCTTTCCCAGAACTTTCTTAGGACAGACCAATTTATCACAATTGTCTGGCATGTGGTATAGATCATGTTTTGGAAAGCAGGAAAGCGAGGCAGACGGCCGTATTCAGATTCAGGATATACTGACCAGATTGGGTTCTAGAGCTATGATCTGACATGCAACAAGAATGAATGCTTCTTAGAAATTAAATATAAAAGTTTGATGCAGGTGGCACAAAGTCACATCTAAAAACAACTCAGGGAACAAACTGTACCTGAGGTGAGAGGCCCTCTGCCTTTTTTCCTGGCTCTTTCACAGGCTCCCAGGATACCGTTCACCATTTGTCACCCTTTTGACTGTGTTCTGAAGAAAGTCTTTCATTCAAAGAGATGGCACACTTAAATGCATACATAACAATAATTTAGATTTGTTATTTGTATTAAATATGGCTTAAAAATTGAACTTATGGATCCAGCCAATGTATTGGGCTGGTAAACTAAACTAAACAGATGAAAAGCACTTCGGATAAAGGAGGGTAACTCCAGCAAACAAACAAACAAACAAACAAACAAAAGAAGACACCCTGTAATTTTTAGCAAAAAATGTTAAGGATTCCAGTTTTAAGTTTTCCATTTTGTTTTGGTCTGAAAACAAAGACACATACAAATTCCAGTGTTTGAAAGGCTCTTTTTTTTTTCTGAATTAACTACTCAGTGTGAATTAACTATCAGTGGCTGCAGATTCATGAATTATTGATATTCCCCTTACTTGTAACCTATGAATAATGTCTATTGTGGTACTATTAAAATTCAAAATCAGATATTGATCAAGCATTGGGATGCTAGTGTTTCCTTATAGACTCCATATAAAACATTTAATAATTTCTGAGTGTTTATTCTATGCTGACCCTATACTTTCTCTAAGAAAGGAAAAGTCAACACAGTCTTCAGGACAGGAGACAGTCTTACAGCGTGAAGCAATGATTCGCAACCTGTAGGTCACAACCCCTTTGGGAAATCAAATGACCTTTTCACAGGGGTCACGTATCAGATATCCTATGTATCATATATTTACATGATGAGCCTTAACAGTAGCAAAATTATGGTTAAGAAGTAGCAATGAAAATAATTTTATGGTTGAGGGTCACCACAACATGAGGAACTATATTAAAGGGTTGTTGCTGCATTAGAAGGTTGAGAACTGCTGTCTTAGAGGAAGGCACTGGCTGAAACCTGTGGCACTCCAAAGAGCCTTTAAGTGAAGTGCTGCTTTCTGAATAACTATTTCAAAGGGATGGCACTATTCAGTGACCAGAACCAAACGCTTTCAAAAAACTAACATTTCAAAGGGGAAGAGAGATTGAACCTGCTTGATCAGGTTTTCTAAAGCGAATCTCTTAAGGACAAAAGAGGAGTCTGGAGGGGGAAGTGATTTAATGGCCAAGCTGGGGACTATTTAAAGGAATCATGGTCAAGATTAAAACAGTAATGGTTTCTTTGTGAGGGGAGCAATGTTCACATTCTGCTGGGTTTTAACTATGGTTTGTTGTGAGCTGGTCAAAATCCTATACAGTTGGCTCAAATAAAACATAGATGGGAAAATAATTAGGTCAGAGTTGTGTTCTATATGGCACACACAGATGAGCAAAATGGGAAGGCTTATGAATGTTTACAAAAGCTTCTTCACTATAGATAACTTAAAGATACTTTATTTACTTTTAATTATGTATTCATGTGTGCACATATGTGAGTTGATACATGCAAAAACAGTTGCTCACAGAGGCTGGAAAAGACCACAGGATCTACTGGAGATGAAGCCACAGATAACGGTGAGCTTTCAGGTAGGGCATGAGTCACTTCTAACCACTGAGCCATCTCTCCAGCATCTATGGATGACTTCTACAACTAAGCTATAAACCGAGGAAAGAGCTCAGTTAGTAAAATGCCACACAAACACAAGGGCCAGAGTTTGATTTCCAGTATCGTGTTAAACACTCAAACAGGTTAGTTAGTATGTGTTCATAATCCTAGCTCTGGGAAAGCATCGAGAAGTTGATCCCTGAGGCAGGAGAGCCAGCCCATCTCACTAAATCAGACACCTTAAAGTTCATTGACCATGACGAGGAGAGAAATTGAAGGCGACATCCTTCGTGTTGACCTCTAGCCTCCACATTCGTGTATGCCAAGGCACACAACAGATAAGTACATACACACATGGAAATACAACTAAATAAATAAATATAAATGCTAGGCTATCGACTGACTGGACTATCAACGGTGAGATCGTAAACCCTTTGGTTTATCTGTGCTAGCTGTAATGTGTCTGAGATTCAGAGACTCTCTTCCCTTCCAGGACCACGCTGCAGAAATAGAGAAGAAAAGAGGAGAAGTAAAGCATCTACAAGGTCACTTAGCGCAGCTGAGGAGTTTGGGCAGAGCCGAGGACCTTCACCCACTGCAGAGCAAGGCTGATGACTGTGTCCAGCTCTTCGAAGAGGCCAGCCAGGTAGTGGAGAGACGGAAGCTGGCTCTGGCACAACTAGCAGAGTTCCTCCAGAGCCATACCTCCGTGTCCACTCTTCTCCACCAGCTCAGGCAAACAGTAGAAGCCACCAAAAGCATGAGTAAGAAGCAGTCTGATTCCCTCAAAAAGGACCTTCATGATGCCATTCAAGACGTGAAAACGTTAGAATCCACTGCCATCAGTCTTGATAGCACTCTGACCAAAGCCCAATGCCACCTGAAAAGTGGGAGCCCTGAGCAAAGGACCTCCTGCAGAGCCACCACAGACCAGCTTTCTTTGGAAATAGAGAGGATCCAGAACCTTCTGGGAACCAAGCAGAGTGAGGCGGATGCCCTGGTGGCATTGAAAGAAGCATTCCACGAGCAGAAGGAAGAGCTGCTGAGAAGCATTGAAGACATTGAAGAGAGGACTGACAGGGAGCGGTTAAAAGAGCCCACCCGTCAGGCTCTGCAGCACAGGTCAGAAACCCAATGGACCCTGGTCTCTGCTGCTTGTTCTGAAATTCATTTTCCTGCAAAGCTTTAATGGTGCCCTCTGTGAGCAACTTTGTCTTCTCCCTGCTCTGTCTCTTTGTGTGTGTGTGTGTGTGTGTGTGTGTGTGTGTGTGTGTGTG
>NW_021604601.1:4682358-4685092 GCF_004785775.1 Grammomys surdaster | reverse complement strand
GTGGGTGGGTGGGTGGGTGGGTGGGTGTGTTTGTGTCCCTTTGAAGATATATGAGACACTTGGGAATTGTTAAAATTTCTTTGATTTCCTTAAGGACCTTCTTAGGGACATCGTATGGATACTCTGAGATCTTACCTACATGACAGCCCATACAACCTATTATTTATTATTCTATTATTGCAAACAATTTCTTACTAGCAAGAATGCAGGCAGAAGGGTTGGAGAGATGGTGGCTTAGGAGTTCAGATCACGTGCTGATCTTGCAGAGAAGTGGGGGGTTTGACTCTTAGCACCTACATGATGCCACACAACTACCTATAACTCTAACTCCAGATCAAGGGAATGTGACACCCTATTCTGGCCTCCCTGGGCACTTGATACACATATGTACATGCAAGTGCTTACACATACACATAAAAAAATAAACCTTAAAAAAATAAGGAATGCAGGTAAAGATCCATAGAAATGTGTGGTTCTGGTGATAAAAGTGTCAGAGAAGTCCTCCCTGAAGAGGTAAGTACTGAGAGCCTTGGTAGGGACTGGAGCAAGCTTTTTGGTTGAGAGTAGGTGATAGATGGCGGGGGGGTGGGGGGGGAGCCATGGATGGAATGGTTCTCCTTTGCAAAGAGTTCAGCAGAGTGGGAGGTGGACACCTAAGGGCTGTGTTCATTTATTTAAAGGGAACTCAGTGAGCTTAGAAAAAATGGTTCTCAGCAATGGCCTTTAACCCTTTGCCTGGAGGTAAGCACAAAGCAGGAGAGAGGCTTTGAATGGAGACAGGGCTTTTCCAAGATTGTTCAACGTTAAGAGCCAGGAACCAGGTCCCTTAGTAGACTTGGAGGTGATTTTTGCTTACTACTACAGCCTCCACTACAATCTTCTTTTACTTTGTAAATAAAACCTTGTCCCTGTTGAAGAGACTGAAGCTAGTCTCAGGCTTTGAAGGCAGAGAAACTCTGAAGTGTGCTTCCACTTGGGTCGTTGTCTCTGCTGCCAAGACAACTCTCCTTCAGTTCTAATCAGAACCAGCCAGGAAGCAAAACTAGGACTGTGGTTTACATCAGAACTACAGAAGGCCCCTTATCATATCACTTATAACATATCACATAATAACGTATCAGCGGAATTTAAAAATAAATTAGTAACAAGGAATACGGTTTGAGAAAGTAAAGCTAACCTTCTAAGAAAAGAGAGGAAATGTTTTTCCTGTAGCTCATCTAGGGAGCTACCAGCAGCACTGGTAGTGGAAAATAGCATACCTCTCCCAGCTCAGGCCAAGCAGACGGTGTGTGTGTGTGTGTGTGTGTGTGTGTGTGTGTGTGTGTGTGCAAGTCAAGGGGTGGGTATTCTCAAATTGCTGCAAATGAAGGCCCAAGTTGGGCTCTAGAGCCCTGTTGGCTTCCCTAATCCACTACAAAGCATTTCTGCGTTTACCTAGTCCTGGCTCTATGGAAGGCTCCCTGTACTTCTGTAAGTACTTCGTCCCTATGTTTGCAAGGCGTGGAGAATGGGAACATCTGCCTGCAGCCACTATGGGAAAAGATGGGCAAGGGTATACAGTGTATGTGTGCACTCTGCAACACAGCACCGGAATGCATGGATCCTGGCCACATATCATACATGCACAGATACATGTATTAGGGGACATAAAATCAGGATTGCTTTCTCACAGTAATCTTTTACTAAAGGAGGTAATTTGGGTTTTTCCTAAAGCTTTGGTAGAGCTCTTTTGATTTTAAATGCAACAACTGTGGTGCTAAAGTGTGTGTGTGTGTGTGTGTGTGTGTGTGTGTGTGTGTGTGTGTGTCCCAGAGCTTAGAAAGATTTTTCTATGATAATGGAAAAAAGAATTCAACTATTTATAGCCTGACCTTTCTTTGAGAACTCCTGTACTATAAAAAAGACAAGATAAAATTTCAATGAAAGGTTGTCAATAAAAAGTAAGTGTGATTTTTAGTATTTTCTGAGATACAGTTATTTTTCAAAAATGACTTTGAAAAACCTCTTTATCACTCGATACATATTGGTTTGACTGTTATGTCGAAAGTTTCCCTGGCTGTGTTAATATGCACTTTCTGAGATCAGGGAGTTAGAGGGAGGAAGTATTGGTCCATGGGTTCAGGAGATTGACGCTAACCCAGCATTTGAATTTGCAGGTTGAGAGTGTTCAACCAACTCGAGGATGAACTAAACTCCCATGAGCATGAGCTCTGCTGGCTGAAGGACAAAGCAAAACAAATAGCCCAGAAGGATGTTGCGTCTGCGCCTGAAGTGGATAGGGAGATAAACCGTTTAGAGGCGACCTGGGACGACACTAAAACACTCATTCATGAAAAGTGAGTTGGAGGCCTCTTGATTCTCCTTTCAAAGTTTCCTCCCCAACTCATGATGCTGCACAAATTGCTTGTTGCTTTCTGAACGTGTGATGGACCGCCAGATGGCTTTTTATCACTGTAGGTATTTCAGGTCCTGCTAGGAACATCAAAACTTTAGTCCTTCAGAAATTTGTTAAAGTTCTTCTTTTAGTATGGCCAACACATTCAAAGTTAATGTTTAAAAACAAATTATCAAAGCAAAAGTGCCTAAAACCAATTGTGACCAGCCATTGTAAGGTGCTACAATTAGAATTTAAAACTTTACTTCTTTTGTTATATTACGTGTAATTGAGTTAGCTATATTTTTATTTTCTTATTGCCCATTTTTACTGTAAAGTTTCCCCCTTTTTCCTCTGGAA
>NW_021604601.1:4627218-4681958 GCF_004785775.1 Grammomys surdaster | reverse complement strand
CTCTCTCTCTCTCTCTCTCTCTCTCTCTCTCATGCTAGGCACTGTCCTGGCAACCTTGAACCACTTTTGTGCCTGTCCTTTCATCTCTCACTCCACATGGGTTTGCATATAATAGATATTGTCATCATGTGTTAATATTGGATGTACCACAGACACTGTAACTATATTGTCTTGTTGATGGTCAAATGATGAATTTCTGATGTAGATCACTACATATTGAATATCTATGGACATTTGCATTCATGATTTTACTATTACCTAAGTGGAGCTGCTTGGTAAGCATATGCTTAAATGTATAAGAAACTGACAAGGAGTTTCAACCAAGTATCTACACCAGTCAACTGAAATCTCCAGCAGATACACATTGTTCCTCACTCTTACTACTGTCACCAAGTTTGATGCATGTGATTGATTGATTGATTGATCACCTTCTAACAGCCATATAGAGAGAGGTATCTCAGATTTTTAATTTGTATTTGCCTGGTGATGAATGAAAATAGGGGTATAGTTCTTTTTTGCTATCTATGTGTATCTTCTTTAATAAAATATTTACTGAAATTGGTTAGATTTTTTTGTTTGTTTGTTTGGTTTGGTTTGGTTTGCTTTGAGACAAAGTTTCTCTGTATAATTCTAGCTGTCCTGGACCTGGATCCATAGACAGGCTGACCTCAAACTCACAGAGATCCCCTTGTTTCTACCTCCAGAGAGCTGACATTAAAGGGGGTGTGCTACTACCTCTCAAGAATCAGTTAGTTTTTAAAATTGTTGTTGAGGTTTTTCTTATAAGTGTATAATCCCAAACAGAATCTCTACATAATTTTATAGAAAATTAGAATTGTCATTCTAAATGTTATATGTTAAAAAGAAATAGCCTAAAGTAGTCAGTAATTTTGTGACAAGGTAGGTCTGGGAAGATAGCTTCGTGGCTAAAATGTTGGCTATGCAAGTATGAAGACCTGAATTAAAGTACCAGCCCAGCACCCACAGAAAACAGGCGGTATGGCTGCAATCTCAGCACTGGGAGGTGGAGGCAGGAGGATTATTGAGGCTTGCTTGACAGCCAGATTAGATGAAATGGTAAGCTCTGCGTTCAGTGGCAGAGACTGATCCAAAAAATATTGTAGCGATAGATTGGGAAAATATCCAACGTTGACATCTGGCTTTAGTAGGAGTGCACATACATATGTGCACATACACATACACACAGGGGCACATAACTATCTTCTTTTTTCATTTTTAAAAGGGAATTGTAGGACTCACATTACCTTGGTCACTAATTGTTTAAGCTGGAGAATAATTAAATAGAGCATAAATAAATAAGACAGAAATATATATCACTCACTCACAGTCAGTGCACTTTTGACAATGTTGTAAAGCGCCTCGATGGAGAGGTTCTCTTCTGTGAAGGATGCTGGGACATTTGGATACTCATCTGCACACACTGAAAGAAGGGAGCTCAGACCTCATCACATCCCATACAAAGGCCTTTGAAACAAAATTTGGAATGGCTTGTATCATGACTTTTAACACAGGTTTGTTTTTTTTTTAACTTAACCACACCACCCAAACATTATTTTGCTTTATATGTTACTGGTTTCTTTCTCCCCACCTTTCCCTCTATTTATGACATCCAAGTGACTAAAACAGCAGCATGAAAAACTATTTTAAAACATGAAATATTTGGGTGACGCATGTAAGACTGCGTTGGAGAGCAGACTGGATTGAAATTAAGCAGCATTAACTAGTAGCAGTATTGATGTCAGTGGGGAGACCATGGTGGGTATCCATGCCATCTCTGAATGCATCTCTTTGTGCAATGCTGTATCAGGTTGAATCCAAGGGAACTCATCCCTCTCCTGATGTGTGATAAGTGAGATATTTTCCTTAATCATTGCAGCCAGGGCCAGTGCTGTGGACTTATTGACTTACTAAGGGAATATCAGAACTTGAAGTCAGCAGTGTGTAAAGTTCTGGAGGATGCCAGCAATGTCGTTGCGATGAGAGCTACCGTAAAGGACCAGGAGGACCTTAAGGGAACTTTTTCCAAGGTAAAATGCAAGTGCGTTTATTTAAGTGGTCTAGGATGTTTGTTCACCCATTTTACTCTACAAGAGATTCCATGCACAGTAGTTCCTGTTTGTACATTTAGAGGTGGGTAATTCCTGTTAACAGTTCAACTCTTTTTTGTAATACTAAAATTCTTTTAATTCAAGAAAATTATACATAAATATGCATAATATATGTCTTTATATGTGTATATATACAGATGTGTATACATACATATACATCATATGCATATGCATACATATGCATATACAGTCATTCATTTCTGCCTAAAGACGAACAAATTACATGTCTTGGAGGCAAATGTTTTTAAACCCTTATCACTGGCTGTTTTACTAATTAAGGAAACATTTTTGTCCACAGCACGAAACTGCCAGGAATGAAATGAATTCTAAACAGAAGGAGTTGGATAGTTTTACCAGCAAAGGCAAACAACTGTTATTCGAGCTGAAAAAAATCCACAGTGGAGATTTCAGCCTGGTCAAGACAGACATGGAGAGCACCCTGGACAAGTGGCTAGATGTAAGAGCGCCCCCTGGTGTCTGTGAGTGGCTTTCACACAGGTTTCGCAGTCAATTCAGTAGAGGATTAACCAAAGAACAGAACTCGACTTTGACTGTTTTAGAGTCAACTCCAAAGTAAAGAAAAATAATGGTCACATCATAGTTGGAGATAGTAAAAAGCTACATGAATTAGTCTGTCAAAACGTACAGATTTCTGGAGTTCCGTCTGATAACTTCAAGCATGACAAATTATGGATAAAAATTGGTTTAAAGACGTGGCTTTTAGGTTTTGCACTGGCATGCACCAGCCTCATGACCAGATGCTAAATATTTTTTATGTCATAGATATGCTGAAATCTAATTAATATTCATCTCTATACAGAATTATAAATAAAAATACATATAATTGTAATGGCGTTTTTGAGAATTTTGGAACTTTGGTTTAAAAAAAAACAGAAATAATATAAGAATGTGCTTTGGTTTTAATCCCAGGTGTGGGATATGGGGCAGCTGACTGTGATTTGCATCGTACTCGAGTAGAGGCATGGTTTTGCCAGCTGCAGATAGTTTCTGGGATTGTGTGACTTTCAGAATTCTGAGGACTCTTCGGGCATTGTAAAAATGCTAGGGCCCTGAAAGTCAGGATTGGTTGCAGATTGATAGAAGTCATGCTTGAAGAAGAAATAAGAAGAAAAGAAATTAGATTCAGGGATCTCTTTCCTTTCCTCTCTCGCCCCTCTATTCCTTTCTATTCCTTTTCCCTTCTCCTGTCTAGTGCGAGGGGGTTGAAAGGGTGGAAAAAGAAGAGAGAAGGGTGCAAGAAAGAAGACCCACAAAGTAGCAAAGGCCGGCTTCATAGAGTGTTGCTTTGAAAATCAACACAGGGTTGGGGAGACGGCTCAGAGGTAAAGAGGAATGGCTGCTCTTGGGGAAGGCCCAGGTTTGATTCCCAGCAACCACACAGCTGCTCACAGCCATCTGTAACCTTAGTCCCAGGGGATCGGTCCCCTGTTCTGACCTCTGCAGGCACTGAACACACGTGGTCATATACATACTAGTGGGCTAGACACCCATACACATAAAATAAGTTTAAAAAAAGAAAGAAAGAAAATAGATACAAGGCCACCCACCACAAAGAGACTTCATTCCCATGGACTCTTATGTATTGCATGACAATTCTGTGCATTCTGATGTACCCTTTGTCATTAGTCACGCAGCTTACAAATGAAAAGTGAACGTCTCAGAATGAAAACAACCCTCCCATCGATGGACCACAGTCTGTGTGATTGTTAGCTGATGTAGTAATTAATTAAAAATCGGCCTCTGGTTCATCCGACTATCCAAGCTGCAGCGGCTCTGCCTAGCCCAGCCGCCATGTTTCTCGGCCTGAGGCCATGCGCGCTGCAGCTAGAACCGGCCTGCCAGAAACCCCAGCCATGCCACCCACTAGACGCCAGCATGAGAGATGGCCCTGCCAATCTTCCACACTGTCTCCACAAGGCAGGGCATTATCCAGACCATTCTGCCATCCATGCAAGCCCAGTAAGAGAATGAAACGCTAATTCTTATAGATTAATCAAAGGCTTTATATGTTTTGTAATGATTAATAACAAGGTTCCCATACAAAGAGAGCTGTATCCCAATTAGCTAACCTAATTATAAGTTTATAAGTTGTTCCCCACAGGTGCTCTCCATACCTGTGTGGTTCTCCATCCTCCTACATCTCTGCCCTCTCTAGCTCCTCCTATCCCTCTTTTCTCTTACTCTCCCAACTCCTCCTCTTCCTCTACTTCTCCCACCTTAGCTCCTCCTACAGTTAGCATTTAAGGCACACTAATTAATGTACAATAATTATTTTAAAATGTCATCTGTCAGAATATAACTCATCAGGAAAGCATTTGTTGGGGAGTGAGTGTCCCAGAAACCTCATATTTTGATGACCCGGCTCCTATTTTCTTTTCCAGGTGTCAGAAAGAATTGAAGAAAACATGGACAGGCTGAGATTGAGCCTGTCCACCTGGGACGATGTCCTTTCAAGTAAAGACGAGATTGAAGGGTGGTCCAACACCTCTCTCCTACAGCTGGCTGAAAACGTCAGCGACCTAAACAACAGTCTCAGAGCTGAAGAATTCCTGAAAGAACTGGAGGTAACTGGCCATCTGTACACGTAGAGGTTGGGACACAACATATTACAGAATGAGGAATAATAGATATTTCTAAGTCCATTCTGCTTTTTTAATTTATTAATTTTAATTTCTAAAATTTATTTATTCACTTTACATCCTGATAGCAGCCCCCCTTCCAGTTCCGCCTCACATGACTCTTCCCCCCATCCCTCCTCTGAGAAAGGGGAGTCCTCCTGTGGTATCACCCTACCCTGGCACATTAAGTCACTGCAAGACTAGGTGAATTCTCCCCACTGAGGCTAGGCAAGGCGGTTCGGTTAGAGGAACCAGATCTACCATCATGGGACAGCTTCCACTCCAGTTGTTGGGGAACCCCCATAAAGATCAAGCTGTACATCTGCTACATATGTTGAGGGGCCTGGGTCCAGACCATGCTTGCTCTTTGGTTGGTGGTTTAGTCTCTGGGACCTCAAGGGTCCAGGTTAGTTGACTCTATTGGTCTTCTTGTGACATCCCTATCCCCTTCCCATTCCGTTCTCCAAAGACACAAATGAGTAAGACAAAAGTCACCTAACCTCAGCTGTTGATTTAAAACAGCTCGATTAGGCTCTAGTTCATCAATTTTAAAAGCTTTTTCTTACTTGGGGCTGGTATTAGTGACCTTCTTGTTGCAGTGATGAAATATGAGGACAGAAATTAGCTTTTGCAGAGAAAGGGCTTGTTTAGGTTCACAGTTTCGAGAAGGATGCAGTCCGTCATAGCAGAGGCAGCATGGGGGTAGGATGTGTGAGGTGGGCCGACCCATTTCATCTTTACACAGGAGGTAGACAGAGAAATTGGAGAGTAGGGCTAGAGTATAATCCCGCCCCATTAACATATTTCCTCCAGCAAGGCATCCTCATGAAGCTTCCATGACCTTTCCAAACAGTGCCACCAACTGGTCACCAAGCCTTCCAATACATAAGCATATGGGGACATTTTTCATTCTACCCATATCAAGGAACTTCAAACATTAGTTAAAAAAAAGTTCATAAGCTGGCCAGTTATTCTGACAATATGGTACCTTCCTGTGTGAAACCCAAATAGAAACCTTTTGTACCTATGGTTCTCCCTTCATTCAGAACAAAACCACATCTTTTACTGAGAACTTACATTGGTCTGTGGTTATGTTTGGTACCATGTTATACTTTATTTATGGAAATAGAAGGAAATTATGGTTAGAAAGTGCCCCTGACCTTTTTAAAACTCCCTGCTTATTTATTTTAAGCTATTTTCAGTCCCATTTATAGCATTGATTTTGAAATTCATTGACAGTTAGTTATTTTTGGTGATTTGATACAAACTGAGTCAACTGGGGAGAGGGACCCTCAATTAAGGAATTGCTTCTATCAGATTGGCATCTGCAGCATTTCCTGGTTGATGGTTTATGTAGGAGGGGCTATCCCTGGACAGGGCTATCCCTGTATGAAAGAGCAAGCTGTAGGAGCAAGCCAGAGAGCATCCTTCATCCATGCTTCTTGCCTCATCTTCTGCTTGAGTGCCTGCCCTCACTTCCCTCGCTGATGGAGTCTGACATAGGAACATAAGTCAAATAAATCCTTTCCTATCCATGTTGCTTTTCATGTTTACAACAGGTAAAGTATTTGCTGTGTGTGTATGAGGCCCTGATCTTAAATCCCCAGACCTCTCACAAAGGTCTGTGAATATGGTGGTCTGCCTGTAATCTTATCTCCAAGAATCAGTGGCCGTCCTGGGATCCTGAGAGCATGCTGGTTAGTCAGGCTAGCCAGATCAATAAATTCTAAGTATAAGTGAGAGACCCTGCCTCTCTATATAAGCTGGAGAGAAATTGAGGAAGATACTCAGTGTTGACCACTGGCCTTCACACACAGGTATATAGATCTGCACATAGGCCCACGCGCATACAAGTGTTTATGTTTAAAATGTTCAGTGACAATTAGGCCATTATTAAAAATTAGGGAGCTATTTCAAAAGGTGTGTAATTGACTGTCCTCTTGGTAAGGGAAGCGCCAATTCCTATTCTATAGCTCGGTGCCCACTCCATGGCACATACAAAGAACCAAATGAGTGACCGTAGTTTGATGTTAGTGTACTGCCTATGCTACCTAGTACCTCTGACTCAAATAGTTTTTTAGAGATTTTGTAATCTAATTCCAATTTCTAAGGGTATCAGAACTCAAGAAAACTATTCAGACATAACAAAGAATTCCAAGGTCTTTTTAGTTGCTAATACTGATGGTAAAATTAATTTTACAGCTCATATAGTGATATGTGCTGGAGTCGTGTGTCAGGCTCATAAAAACTAGTTGTGAGGAATTGCATACATCAACATTAAACACAGTCATTAAAAAACAAAACAAAACAAACAAACAAACAAAACGTGAGCTGGAGAGTTGGCTTGCTGCTGAAAAGCATTGGCTGCTCTTCCAGAGAACCTGGGTTCAATTCCCATTATCCACATGGTAGCCTACATTTTTCTAGAACAGTTCCAGGGGAACTGACCCCGTCTTCTGGCCTCTACAGGAACCATACATACTCATGGTGTGCAGACAGACCTACATGCAGACAAAAATTCATACCATAAAATACTAAATAAATATATAATTAAAAATAAGCAACCTAGTTGAATGGCTAGAACCATGACTTAGTGGTAAGAGTGTACCTTGGTCTTACAGAGGACCTAAGATCAATTCCCAGCACTCATGTTGCTAAGTTCACAGCAACGTGTACCTCCAGGAGGATCCAATGCTTCTGACCTCCACAGGTACCTGCAATTATGTGTACATACATAAATATATACATAAGCACACCTGCACAGACATGCACATGTTTGTGCACACAACACAAACACACATGTACACATACACTCTATTTTAAAAGTAAAATAAATATTTAAAAAAACCTAATTGTAGGTCCAGGAGAGATGGCTCTGTGGCTAAGAGTACCTGCTGCTCTTATAGAGGAGCTGGGTTTAGTCCCCAGCACCAACCTAGCATCTCACAACCATTTGTGCCGGGAGTTCCTGGGGACCAAGTACTTTCCCTGGCCTGAATGGGCATTAGGCATGCATATACTGCACACCCATACAAGCAGGCAAAACACCCAAATATGTTTTTAAGGCCATAATTGCAAATAAACTTACAGTCAAGTAAATTCTATTGAAAACAAAATTAATGAATGGTCAAAATTTATCATCTTTGCCAGATGTGATGGTGGTCCAAACCTATACTCACAGCCCTTGGGAGGCTGAGATGGAGAGATGGTTGCAAGTTTGAAGCTAGCTCAGTCACATAGCAAGAGCGTGTCTCAAAGACATCATTGTTTATTAATCCTTATCACACACAATAACATGCTCTAAGCCTTTGGATTCATGATGTCTGTTACATCTGCAGCAGACACTGGCCAGGCCATGAAACGCTGTGCCATTCTACAGGATGTGCCTTCCTGCTCCACAGAGATAGTGACGTCATGAGTAGAGCCTGCAGTAGTGGTTTTTAGTAGGATAGGAAGTTACCAAATCAGCCTTCTTTTGATGACTTGCAGAAACTACTGCCTGTGTCCCTCAAGCCCTTATTCAGTGTGGCAAGGTTGAGTCTCTCTGAGATGGGCTTTCTGTTGCTGACCACGTGACATACCAGTTAGTCAATCAGTGTGCTGGAATCAACCCAGTGCATGCCCTTGTCCTTCCTGCTGCTGGGCCTTTCTTCCCACCAAACTTGAAATGAGTGTAGCTCAGCAGGGGAGTTCTCTAACTGCCTGGCTGTCTCTACAAGAGGCCACCAGGCCTGGCATTGAATTGCTTCCTGAGCTCAGGTCATTAGACACTGTGTTCACAAAGCACTAAGTTCTGTTTTTCAAGCTGAGGGGGCTCTTTTATTAAATATTCCTTTCTGACTCAAAACTATGCAGTTTCCGAGTATCTTTGCTCAGCAATGATTCTTGGTTTGGAATCCTTTTGTATGTTAATTATTGATGCAAAGAATGGGAGGTAACATATCAGATGTCAAAATTATTTCTGCTTCAAGGTCCTGTAAATATTAATTTGAAGCGTGTCTTGTGGGTAGTGCTGACAGTACCTTTATAGCTGGGCAGTCCTGATGTGCATTTGCATTAGCATGCTTCTGTAAGACTTTAACGTTGCCACAGTAACGGGTAATAATACTGCTAATGAAGAAATAACAGCCTAGTGGGCATCCTTACTGACTCAACACTTATGGTCAGCGTTTCATTTTTTCCAGGGGATTTTTTTTTCCAATAAAAGAGGGTGGGAAGCAAGAAATTCCCACATGCTCCTTTTATTCAGAGTGAACTTAAATGGTAACATTTTCCACACTTGTGAAAAAGTAGGAGAGCTTTTCTAAAGACTGCCTAATGCTGGCATCCTGACAGCTCTCAGTGTGAGAGGCCAAGCGTAGCCGGTCGGTCTTTGGATTGGTAATGCCTTTCCCCTG
The DNA here is from genome assembly GCF_004785775.1 of Grammomys surdaster. NCBI lineage: Eukaryota > Metazoa > Chordata > Mammalia > Rodentia > Muridae > Grammomys > Grammomys surdaster. Next base: position 4,672,793 of record NW_021604601.1, on the reverse strand, counting down.
TGTCTTTGCTTTCATAGTCTGAAGTTAAAAACAAAGCCTTAAAATTGGAAGAACTGCATTCCAAAATCAACAATCTTAAAGAACTAACGAAAAATCCAGAAACGCCAACAGAACTTCAGGTGAGTGTGAAGTCAGATAACTTTTCTAATAAATACCACATAACAGCCAGTCACATCCTCGCTCCCAAAATACAAGAGGTGTGTGTGTGTGTGTGTGTGTGTGTGTCTGTGTGTCTGTGTGTGTGTGATCACCATAATTCCTGGCAAACGTGGGTCTTTTCATATACAGGGGGTTAAACATTAACATCAGTAAAATCTAGTTTACCAATATTTATGATACACTTACAATTCAAGCATTATAATGTTAGTATAAGAGTAGTTTTTTCCTTATTGAATTCGGGAGGCAGTATCAACCTGATTGTTTCTTGACACATTTTATGTTTAGACAAGAATAGAATGCCCCTTTAAATATGTGATCTCACGAATAATGTGTTAATTTATTTAGTAACTGGGCCTGGGGACAGGGCCAGGACTAATGTCCCTTCATAGTCCTGTAGATGGTCCCAGTCCCAAGAACTACGAGGCAGGTCAGTGGAGAGCTGGGTTGGCCAGGAAACCTGGGCTACTCAAATGTCTGAGCTCTAGATGAGCCCAGTGTGATGAGGCTTACCACTTCGGCTGACAGCCTCACAAGCTCCTAGCTGACATCCCTGGGGTACCTTTGCCTATTTTATTTATTTATTTATTTATTTATTTATTTATTTATTATTTATTTATTTTTGGTTATGTCCATGGATTTTTTTTCTTTTCTTGTACCATTGTCATTGACTTTCTCTTTAACTGAGTAGCCATGCTTGGCCCTGATGGCAAGCATGTACGGGAATGTTGGACATTTCACCTTAAGCAAAGGAAATGACATTCCTATTCACAGCTGGAATAAAAAGGGATGGTGACTACTGTCATGTGTATTTGGAATGTGGACTATTACAGAGGGAGAATTTAGCAAGGATTTGGGATGTGAGCTACTATCGTTCTGCATCTCTCCTCTTTCCCTCTACCTGCCCCACCCCCACCCCAAGGAGGTCGGGTGATTGTCCTAATTGCCTTAATTGTCCTCAAGTATAAGGAAAAGAATTTCTGCCACACCACTTAGAGGGCGGCATAATTTGTCCCTTGCAGCTGGCAGCCACTAGCCTCTGGTTTCTAAATCCTGCCAGGCAGGCTGGCTGACTTCTGATGTATTTGCCAAAGAGTAAAGGCTCCTGTGGGTGGCCAGCATTATCTCAGCGGCAGTTGTGGGGACTTGGGGGAGGGGAGTGTGTACCACTAGCATGTGGGCTCAACCCAACAGTTAGGATTGAAAGCAGAGATCACGCTTAGAGTCCACAAGGTGAGGACAGCTGGCGTGTCTGAGAAGGCTTTCTAGGGTATGAACCCAGAGATGCCTTGGGCGGATAAAGGAGAGGGTGAGGAGGCAGGAAAGAGTGTACTCTGTGCTCAGACTCATCTAGAGGCCTTTGGCTGGGGATGGGATGTCTCAGGCAGGGGGGGCGGGGGTTGGTCTCAGCAATGAGGACATTCTCAGAAAAAAAAAAACACAGACAAGAGAAGTAGGGGCTGTGAGGGGCAGCTCATACTCATCTGGGAGTCTTCAGTTCAGAAAGCCTCTCCCACCTCCCAGCCCTTTATGCCTGTAGAGCCTCCAGCTGTGCCAAGCAGGGATAGAAGCACAGAGCAGAGAAGAAGAAAAGATGCTCTCAGCTCCTTGTTCACAGCTGCTCTGAGCTAGGAGTTAAAATAAAAAAAGAAAAAGAAAAAAAAAAGAATACAACAAACCTTTATGTTTGCTGATTTTGCCAAATAGCATGGATCTTTGAGTTGTGGGATTAAGATCATTTTTTAGTTTAGAGTACTTATAAGTCCCTTTATTAACTCAGGATTAAAAAAAAAAAAAAAACCAACTTTCCTGGTATAACTCCTCCCAGGAATAGAAAACAAATAGCCTGACTGCACATCTTACAGGATACAATCAATTGCTTCACCATTAAATCCAATGGTGATGGGGGCGGTCCTCCAACCAGAGTCAGATCCAGGCAGGCCTGTGTGCATGTCCCTTATGGAGAATCAACAGCAGACTTTTGGTCCAGCTTGTCTTTGATGATGTGATCTTCTCTTCTCTGGGACCTCCATCAAAACCACACTCTATCCAAGAGAAGGATCAGCTCCTACTCTTTCTCTTCACTCAATGTGGTTGGCAGCCCACACTCCCTGGCTTTCTGTCCTGGGCAAAACTATTAGTATTGGAGAGGCTTCCATGGTGAGCCTAATGTGTTCTTGATGGAGTTACTCATAAACAGAATTCCTAGCCGGTGAGTGTGCTTTCCGTCCTCCCAGATTTTCACCAAATTGAGCTTTATATTTAGTTTATAGAAGCAGACTTAAGGCAGAAGCTGGAACACGCCAAAGAAATCACTGAGGAAGCAAAGGGAGCCCTGAAGGATTTTACAGCTCAGAGCACCCAAGTGGAGAGATTTGTCAAGGACATCACAGCGTGGCTAATCAGTGTGGAGGAATCGTTGACCAGATGTGCCCAAACCCAGACTTGTGAAGGGCTGAAGAAAGTCAAGGTAGGTCAAAAACTGGCTTTCATGGTTTCCGTCTGAAGCTTATATTCACTTTCCTCTTTTGCAACTATGACAAATATATAACATTTCCTTTCAGTTATTCATATTAAAAGAATTAACACCCAGACTAACCGAGTCATAGTATGAGACAAGAAGACCAAGTGACATGGAAAGAACTGAATGCAAACATCAAGAAGTGAGCGATGGGGAGAAAGCAGATATTATGCAGGACTGTAGCTATGCTATGCTGCCCACCTGCCCACCAGCTATGCAGAAGTGTGTGTGTATGTGTGTGTGTGTGTGCATGAATATATATTTGTATTTATATAGCATATAGAGTTTATATATACATTCCTTTCTGTAAAAGGGTGAAGCCTATGAAAATCCTGTTTGACTTTGTATCAATTTTTTAAAAGGATTATTTATTTATTTTATGTATATGAGTACACTGTAGCTGTCTTCAGACACACCAGAAGACAGCATCAGATCTCATTATAGATGGTTGTGAGCCACCATGTGGTTGCTGGGAACTGAACTCAGGACCTCTGGAAGAGCAGTCTTAACTCCTGAACCATCTCTCCAGCCCGACTTTGTATCAATTTTTAAGCTTGAACCTCGAATAGATTTTCATCGCTTAACTATCCTTCTTTAATTTGAGTGTACTCATCTGTAGAACTCTGTGATTTTTTTTAAGTGAGGAAATCATCCTCTGTCCTCTCTTCATGTTAACAGATGAAAATTCCACTCAACAGTTTATAAAGTGTACATACTGTGCTGACTTCTCAACATTGTTCTTTTGAAAACGATCTCCCACCTCTTCTCTCTCTCCCTCCCTCCCTCTGTGTGTGTGTGTGTGTGTGTGTGTGTGTGTGTGTGTGTACATGTGAGTCCAGGTTGCCTAAAGAGTACAGAGTAGGCTTGGAGCAGGACTTACAGGTGGCTGTGAGGCACCCAACCCAGGTACTGGAAATCTACTTAAGTCAATGAGAGCAGCAAGAACTCTTAACCACGGTGGCATCTCTCCAGCCCTGGCCACTGTTCCTCCTTCACAGAGTTTTATACTATGCTACAGACAAGGACATAGAGCTTTAAATCAACTGCTGGTGTATCTTCCTATCCTGTAATCCCTACACAAACACACACAGTACCCCTCTGAACAATGGGAGATGCTGTCATTTCTAATATAGAATTTGAACTCAGGATCATAGCTGAGAATCTATGACAACCTGTTAAATTAGCTTGAGATACTAGATTACATACCAGATTCTAACCACTTTCCAGTGGCTGTTTGCTGCCCAGGAGAACTGATATGATTTATTAAAGAATCAATACAGGACTAGGAGACAGCTCAGTTGGTTATCTGCTTGCTGGACAAACTTGGGGACCTGAAATGACCTAAGAAGGAAAAGAAAGGAAGGGAGGAAGGGAGGAAAGAAGGAAGGAAGGAGGGAAGGAAAGAAGGAAGGAGGGAAGGAAGGAAAGAAGGAAGGGAGGGAGGGAGGGAGGGAGGGCGGGAACAAGTGAGCTATACATTTGACTTACACTTGTAATTGTAGTGCTGGTCATGGAGACAGGTAAATCTCTGGAACTCAGCCAGCCTAGCTATGTCAGAGAGCTCCAGTCCAATGAAAGACCCTATCTCAAATAGACAAGGAGAGACCTTGTCCCCAAAATCAAGATGGAGAGCTCCTGGTGGCTGTCCTCTAAGCTCCATATATATGCATATGCATACATACTTGTAACACATGAATACACACACAGGTCTATGAAATACATATTTTGTCTATTACATACTTTTCAATTTTTTAGTATTTCTTTTATTATTTTTGAGATTCTTGCTTGAGTGTTGTAGTTATATCATTTCTATTCTAACCTTTCCCCCATTCTTACTCCGTCTATGCACCCATTTCCTCTCAAATTCATGATGTCTTCTTTAATAATTATTATTGGGGTGTGAGTGTTTGCATGTACACTCATGCGTATAAGCTACTTTGAGTCCATTTAGTATTGATCATGTACTCACATTTAGGGCTAACCACCTGAGACTGGATAACCTATCTGGGAGCCTATCCTCAGAGAAGATTGATTCTTCCTCTCTTGACAACCATTGACTTCCTATAGCTTTGTCTAGGGGTGAGGCCTTGTGAGATTCCTTCTATCCATACTGAGATGTTACCTGGAATTGTCACTGCATATATCTTGTTTAGGTGACCTCAGTGGTAAGATTTTATAGGTACAGATCCTTACCAGATATAGAAGATGCTTTTGAATCCAACCTAGAAGTATACACAACTGAGGAGATTTCAACATTATTAATTTCAGGTCTTAAAAACATACCAGGTGAAATAATTGCGGTATTTCTTTTGAATGGGGTGAGCATCTTTCAGAGTATAGTCACAGTGTGCTTTCATCATGTAGGACATACGGAAAGAGCTTCAGAGTCAACAGAACAGCATCATCTCCACCCAAGAAGATCTCAACAGTCTCTGCCGGAAGTACCACTCAGTGGAGCTGGAGAGCCTGGGCCGGGCAATGACTGGGCTAATAAAGAAACATGAAGCCACAAGCCAGCTGTGCTCCCAAACCCAGGCCAGCATACAGGACTCTCTGGAAAAACACTTCAGTGGTAAGCTGAAGGGCTTTTAGTCTGAATCATCTGTTTATGAGAAGGGGTTTGGACCAAATGCTGCTCCCAGACTTCCAGCAGAAGTCTGAGCAAACCTTTTATTCAGATTCATGTTTCAAATTCACTTATGCTCTGAGATTTGGGTAACAAAGGGTCCGTTACAGATGCTCTAACCTTTTAGAGAATGTCCTCGCTTTCTCCATGAGAGAGCACGAACCTAGCCATTTTGATGATTCTGAATTATAGCTGGCTCTTCTATACAGGAGCTTACTCATGTGAAGAACTACCTCTGTTCATGTGGTCAGGAACTGCTAGCCAAATAGCTAGACACTTTTTCATGCTAGGATGATTTGTTGCTGTATACATGGATGTTAGAAGAGGTCATAGCAGTGGCAGCCATATGATCCAGAAACCTCCAACTCCCCGTTTTTGCTTCTGAGAAGCTGTCTTCCACTCTGATGTGGGAACATCATTCTTACTTTGGTCCATCTTTTCTAAGTCAGTGTAGTAAAGAAAGTGGTTCCTGCTGAGGCCATAAAGAAAACCTTTCTTTCAGGGCTGGAGGAGAGCTCATGGGTAATTAGCTTGCTGTTCAAGTATGAGGAACTGGGTATGTATCCTGTAACAAGCTGACTCGGGTAGCACATGTCTAATTTCTTAGTGCTGGAAGGGAAGAGATGGATGGATCCCTGCAGCTCACTAGACAAATAGTTTAGCTGAATATATGAACTCCAGGTTTACTGAGGGGCTCAATCACAAAAAGTAACATGCTGGAGAGAAACAGAGGAAGATAGCTGCTGCAGACTTCTGGCCTCCACACACATGTGCTCACGCACACACACGTGCACACATATCTTTATCACTCCTGAGTACGTTTCTCCTGGGATTCTTATAAACTCTTTCCCAAAATAAAGGAAAATAAGAGAAAATCAAACATTCCTAGTATTTTATTATTTTTTCAGTCTCTTTCAGGTAATTTCTCCATTCCACCACTAATATTCATGGCTACAGATCATGCTATAATATTTTCTATATTATTGTTTTATTTTTGGAGTATTTTAAAGAGCGGGAAGGAAAGGACTGGAATGGAGAAATAATTCACTGCAATTGTCCTAAGATCTCACCCAGCATTTTGGGTTTATCTATTTTTTTTTTTAATTTTCAAAAGGTTCTATGAAAGAATTCCAAGAATGGTTTTTAGTAGCAAAAGCAGCAGCCAGAGAATCTTCTAGTCTAACTGGGGACAGCCAAGTTCTTGAAGCAAGGCTCAATGATCTTCAGGTATGGGTACGGATATCCTTATATGGATGCTGTGATGCTATGGTACAGATGTGGATGCTGTGGTCCTGATGTGGATGATATGTTGATATGAATGCTGTGGTGCTGATGTGGATGCTGTGGTGCGGATGTGGATACCATGATGCTGATATGGATGTTGTGGTGCTACGGTGTTGACGTGGATGCTGTGGTGCTGATATAGATGATGTATTATGGATATGGATGCCTTGTATTGCTGGTATGGGTGCCATGTTGCAGATATGGATGCTGTGATGCTGATGATGCCCTTCCTTACCTCAAACACAGTCACTGCCTTGTGGCAGACTGTTTCTCTGCCTGAACCTTCTTATTATTGGTCCACCTTTTCTTCTTCCTACCATGGAGTTGGGCTGTTGAGTCAGAGGGGTTAGGCAACAAGAAAAGTCATAGAGAAAACAAAAGCAAGCTGGAAGGTGTCTAGATCTCTCTCCTCTTCATTTTTAACCCACTAGCCATACTTTAAAGTCATTCAAAATGAAACTTAATTTTAATTTTTATAGCACCAAAACCATAACTATTTTCTACCACTAGTGAGGAATTTCTAGGAGTTGTTTGTTGTCTGATGTTTACAGGAAAAGCATACATTGTGTCTTCTTCTTTCTTCTTAACTTGGTGTCTCAGTTTAGAAACAATAATGGCAATTATAGGTTATTTGGGTTTTATTGACTAAGGAAAACATATGCATCTAGAAAGATGGCTACCGTAAAGATGAACTTTCAGACAAATAGATTCAAGTGAAGGTTTTTTTTTTTTTGCCAAGTTTTCATAGACACTTATCTGAATGCAGCACAATGCATTGTAAAACCAATGTTTATTTTTAAAAATCAATGAGACCCATCATGGTGGTGCAAGCCTGTGATCCTGGGACTCAGGATGTTGACACAAGAGGGGCTTAGGTTTAAGGCCAGCCTATACTCCATAAAACAACCAGTCCCAATTCTCTGTTAAGGTACATGAGAATCATATGGCCCACTGGATGATAAAATACTGTCAATAAACCACCATATTGAGAATCAAGCTATTGTTTCATGCACAGGGCTTGTTTTGCAAAAGTGACTGTAAATTCATACTTGGAATTGTTCTCCACTTTGTGGAATTCCACACAGAAATATCATGGTGACAATTGGAGGAACATTCTGGAATTCAAGGGAGACATGACTAGCATTTAATTCTGGGTTTCCCTTATTTTGTAGAAGCCCAAGCACAGATCTTCCAAAGAAGAGGTACATGCAAACAAAGGAAGGCCCAGTCCTGAGGACTGGACTTCCTGTAGAGTAGTCAAGACAAGAGGAGGAAAATACAGAGTAGCTGTCCAGATACAGTACTGTTACACTAACCACATGCAGAGATGGCAGCTGGAGCTAGGACACTGTGACGTTAAGGACAGGAAACCATTGAGAAGGGAACGCTGTTGAGAATCTACTCTTATCCAGCATACTGTTTTCAATTTCTCCTTGTTTCCAATTGCTCTACTGTTATACACTGCCTCAATTGGGAGCCCTGATTTTATCCAACTGCACGATTCCTTCTCAACCTAGCCTTGTTAAAGCTTTTCCCTCTAGTCTATGCCTTGTTTCCCCTTATTGTCTCAGCTCAGCGTTGTGATGAAGATTTCCATTTATAACAGCAGCTATCTATATTACATTGACTTCCAGGGTGTCCTGGATTCGCTCAGTGATGGGCAGAGCAAGCTGGATGCGGTGACTCAGGAAGGACAAACTTTGTACGCACATCTGCCCAAGCAGATTGTTAGCAGCATCCAGGAACAAATCACAAAAGCCAATGAGGAATTCCAAGCTTTCCTGAAACAATGCCTTAAAGATAAGCAGGCTCTCCAGGACTGTGTTTCGGAGCTGGGGAGGTAGGTTGTTATAATAAATGTGGGTTTCACCACACATAGAAGGGTTCTTCAAACACTTGGTGGGGACAATTCATGTGAAGACACAAATAGTGTTTGAACTATGCATTGAAATTATAATGAATGTTGTCCTGCCTTAAGCACCAGGTTAACTCTAATGAAATAACTGATGACTACTTCTCAAGATCTCATTTGGCTTAATTTCTTATGTAGGAAAAAAATAAAGCCAAGGAATTATGTCCACTGGTAATTGCAAATGACTTGGCTGTATGCCACTTCAGACCCTGCTAACTCTGGGTATTAAAACCAATTTCTTTCCCGTTGTATTTATTTCTGTTGGGATAGTCTTGGTAGAAAACAGCTATTGAATTTCATGGATTAAGATTCTAATCAGTTATACATACACACAGGCACAAGCACATGCTGCTCTCTCTCTCTCTCTCCCCCCCGCCCGGCCCCCCGGGTCCCCCCCGGGGGGACACACACACACACACACACACACACACACCACACACACACACACACACACATCAGTGAAAGAGAATATAACACTGGAGGGAAAACTCCATGCTCCAGGGAGAAAAGACATCTGTAGGATGAGACTGTCTTGCTAGTCAGATAGTCACACTATTTATACAAAAGCTTCTTGTTGAATCTCTGTATGAGTTGAAAGTTCATGAGCCTTTAATTGTTGCAAAGAAGAGGTTGTAGCAACCCCAGCTGCTGGGACAGGAGTAGACGTAATGAGTTTTCTAAGATGTCGTTCTTCTCTTCAGCTTTGAGGACCAGCACAGAAAACTGAAACTATGGATCCATGAGATGGAGGAAAGGTTAAACACAGAAAACTTGGGGGAGAGTAAACACCATATTTCTGAGAAGAAAAACGAAATCCACAAAGTCGAGATGTTCCTGGGAGAACTTCTGGCTGCCAGGTATGGTGCAGAAACAGAATGGATTGTTGATTTGCCCACATACCTCGGGCTGGTTTAGTTACTTGCTTGGTCCTTGGCTGATTATACTGGTTGCTTGTTGGTAGTGGTTTTTTCTGCTCCTGAATATGTCAACTACCCAGCTGAATCCCTTATGACAACATGGTTGTCTGCAAAAGACGTGGGCCTAGTTTCCTCTTCCTTTGCTCCAGAGGTTAGGCTGCTCCCTTATCTAACTTAAGGTTAGCTCTTAGAGATTTTATTAAGAACACTGCACTTAAGCTAGGTTGGGGCAGCACATGCCTTTAATACCAGCGCTCAGGAGACAGAGGCAGGTTGATCTCTGTGAGTTCAAGGCCAGGGTAGTCTACAGAGAGAGTTCTGGGACAGCCAATGCTACATAGAGACTCAACCTCCACCAATAAAAACAACAACAACAACACTTCACTTCCCTTCCTGGAATTACCTTGCATTTGTTATCACCAATAGAAGCTGCCATAATTAAAGAAAACTACAAAATCACACTGAGAACAATACAACTGGGACCCCCAACTCCCACATGTGTCTTTACACATTGTAGGTTCCAGCCCTATTCTGCTCACTCATCCTTACGATGTTGTTAGTGACTGAGAGCTGTGGCCACTAGGTCTGGCTCTCCCTCGGTCCCTCTCTTCTGCAGTCTCCCTTCAGTGCTGTCCTGGCTCCTCTCCTGGGAAGAGTCCCCTTATCTTTTGACACCGTTGCCATCTGAAGCGTTTTGCTCTTTACATTCTCGCTTAACTCCTAGAACTTTCCCATTTTGCCTCTATGGCAAGGCCAAAGGCTTTCCAGTGAGTGCCACTTAGTCTAGAACTTGGGTTCCTTACTGAGAGCTCTGAAGAGCATTGTTTGTCTATGAGGCAGGAAACAGCACAGTCCACTTGCTTAATCAAACAAATCACTGGAATCATAGTCGGAGTAAAAACTGCCGAATTCACACCACAGTCCTTCTCCGTTGCCACTGAGTCCTCTTTATGGTCCAGTGTGCCAGTCCTCTTGCCTTGAAGAAAAAATTCGCAAACAAATGCACAGCAGAATTCATGTCATGACTAAAGTCATCACATAGTATCTGTGGAGCTTCATCCAGGAACCCAGCAGAGATCAAGATCCGTGAGCATCCAATTACACGAAATGAGTATTACTTTATCTAAACCTGCTCATATACCTCCCCAGTATGGGTCTGCTCTTGATTACTTACGATATAGCAACAAAGTAGATGTTACAAAATTAAGTGTATTTTACTTTCCAAAGCTTGACTCGGATCTAGATACAATGTAACATCACCAGAGCCACACCCACCTTTCCTCAGTACTTTGCCGATGACTTCTACTCTCCACTGCATTTCGTCAGAGGCTGCTGACATCATTTTCTCCTGACGTCACTGCTCGGAAACTGCGCAGGAGGAAGTGGGCCATCACAAAATTCATTGTCTCTTTACACCTCCCATTATCCCCTCACCCCAAGTGTGCATAGGTATGAGTGTATGTGGCAGCCAGAAGAGAACCTTAGCTGGCGTTCCTCAGAACACGCTCCCTTAATTGTTTAGGGAGGTCTCTCCTCAGCCTGCAACAATTCAAGTAAACTAGGCTGTCTGGCTACTGAGTCCTAGAGATACCAAGTACCAGTCCCCACCTCTCAGCACTGGGACCTTAAGCGTGCATACCACCAGGCCTGGCCCTCATTGTTTATCTAATAATTGTAACATTTATAGGTACATAATTATTGAAGTGTCCCTCTCTGGTATTCTAAGGCCAGGTGCTAAGTGACCTCCAGTGTTTCACTTGGATCTCTCATTACAAAGTAGCCACTTCCAGCAGCAACAGAAAGCTCCTCACACAGATTCTTGTGCTCTGTCACCTACTTCTTTGTTTTTTCCGGGTCTCACTATGTACACCAGGCTGACCTCCAGATGACTGTCTTTCTGCCTCAGTCTACCAAATGCTGGGATTATGGGGATGCACCACCACACTGACCCGAGCCACCCTTATGCTTCTTTCATGTATACACCTGCTCCTCCCAATTATTTGAGCATTTTCTATCATAAAGTACCCAACTCATCAAAGATTAGAGGGACATACCCTGTAGAAAAGGCATAAAGACCTGGGACTCAGAGATGCTTACCGTCTGTTGAGCGAATCATTTTGTATCAGCAGAGAAACATCTTATGTTGGTTACTATGCAACTCATGAAAGGTATACCGTGTCCTTTAACTCACCTTCCTGCTCAGTAAGCAGACTGATTACAAATGTCCTAGTGTCCTGCAGAGGAGGAGCCATGTTGGATAAGTGTATCTCAGAGAGGTTCAAAAGATGCTATTTACATAGGAGTTGCTCAGAAACAGCCAGAGTTGACGGTATACATTACATTCTTTTTCTAGTATGTTCAACATTTATGAGTCTCTCTCTCTCTCTCTCTCTCTCTCTCTCTCTCTCTCTCTCTCTCTCTCTGTATGTGTGTGTGTGTGTGTTGTGTGTGTGTGTATGGTGTATGTATGTCTACACTTAGGCATGTAGAGGCCAGAGGTCAGTAATGGGTACCGACAGAAGTTATTTTCCCCTTTTAGTTTTTGAGACAAGATCTCTTCTATGCTAACTAGCCAGAGAGCTCTAGGGACCTATCTGTCTCTGAGTCCTCAGCACTGGGATTTCAGGCGTGTGTCAGCACATCTAGAGTTTTACACGCGTTCTGGGGAATCTCCTCATGCATATGTGATGAGTACTTTTGCTGACTGAGCATCCTTGGCTATCCAGACAGCTCATTCCTGCCAAGCACTCAGACTTTCCCTGATAAATGTGAAGTGCCTGGAAAGTTCAGGCCCCCTTGACTGCTGTTTCCAGGGCCTTTAAACTGTAGGGGAATGAATGGATAATTGCCAAAAGGTACAAAATCCCCACTCATGAGGAATATCAGGGTTTGTTGTGTTCTGTTTGAGTTGTAGTTCTATTGAATGCATGTGAATGTAGCTAAAAATAGAAAGCCATAATTTTTTTTAAAAAAATCTCTAAGAAAATAATTTCAAATGTTCCCACCATGGAAAATACGTGACCTAGTGAGGTGATGGGCATGCTAACTAGACTGATTCAACCCCACACAGCTGTGCTCATAAGCCACAGCTCCACTGTGTAAACCATACATTAACGCAATTACAAGTTGTTGCTTTCTAATTAAAAGAATATAAAAGCAACTTGGCCAAGTTTCACCAATACCTCTGAAAATTACAACCAAGCCAAGCAGGAGTTGAGAATTTCTTTCCCCTAGACCCAATTAACATAGCTCCAAAGTGTTTGCTATGTTCAAGTACAGATATGTTCAGTGTTCAAGGTACACAGAATGCATTGGCTTCTACCATGACAATTGAAGGCAGCTTCCCACTCTGTTGTCTCTGCCTAGCATTGTGTTACATCCTGAGTGTGCAGATAGATGCAGTCACCCTAGATTCTAGACAGTCACAGCCTGCAGGTAGACATGTGTAAAAACTCAAGGAATAAGACATGGAGTAAACAGACAGGAGTCCTGCACACATCTCTTGCCTGTCTCTGATTGCCATGGATACTGCCTAGAGATGGGATGCCTGTGTTGAGTTGTGAAGAGGCAGCTCAGAAAGTAACAGGCGAGCAGAATTGTCATGAAGGAGAGATGTCAACTTTGCTAATTACTTGTTTTGTTGTTGAGACAAAGTGCTCTACAGAGAAGACTTGGAAAAGGAAGGCTTGATTCTGGCTTAATGTTCAAGGAGATGTAGTTCATTGTAGTGGGGAAAATGTGTGGAGAGAGTGGGGAGGGGAGGGAGATGGAAAGGCCAGGCCTCCTGTCACACTGAATCAGCAGTCAGGAAGCACAGAGTGAATGGGAAGTAGAGCCAGGCTATAAGACGTCAAGGCTCACCCTGTGTGACATATTCCCTCTATCAAGGTTCCAGGTCTCAAAACTTCCTACTCATCACCAGCTGCTGGGAACTGAGTGTCCAAATCCTTGAGGCAATGGGGGACACTTCACGTTTGAACTGTAACATCCACGGAAGAGCATGGGAGCTTTTCATAGTTAGGCTATCAAGCACAAATGGAAGGATGCTCGGGCTTAGCTGAGCCCACTTTCTGGACTGAACTCCTAGAGAGAGATAGGCTCCACCCCGGGGACGTAGATGGAGATATGGCAGAAGTAGATTCATATTCCCTGACAGGTATTGACTATGCTAAGAAGGCAGAGACAGTGTGGTCCCCAGCATCTTAATGTTAAAGTTGTATCAGCCATGAGCTCTTGTCTGGTTCCTGATCCAACGTCAACAGTCATTTTTCATTCCTCTGGATCCAGAATCCTGGAACTAAAAAAAGAAATTCTGTTTGTCCAGAGAGTCCCTTGACAAGCTCTCCCAGAGAGGGCAGCTTCTCAGCGAAGAAAGCCACAGTGCAGGGAAGGGAGGCCGCCGGAGCACCCAGCTCCTCACCAGCTACCAGAACCTTCTCAGAGTCACCAAGGAGAGGCTGCGTAGCTGTCAGCTGGCCCTGCAGGAGCACGAGGCCCTGGAAGAAGCCACGCAGAGCATGTGGTCTCGGGTGAAGGATGTGCAAGACAGGTTGGCTTGTGCAGAGAGCACTCTTGGGAACAAGGAGACACTGGAGGCGCGATTGTCGCAGATCCAGGTATGTGCGGCCCACAGCTGCTGTCCATTGCTCTGACTCCTTGCACAAATCTAGAATAGGCCCCCATCATCTGGGAAGTGTCAGGTGAAAGTGTGGGAGATGGGGGAATGGGTCAAACACTCAGAGAAACCTTATTCTCCTTTTGGGGAAAGGAATGTTTTTTGTTTTAATAGCTTTAGTTTTGTTTGTTTGTTTTTCTTTGTGTCATTCAGTAGTTAACTGTCAAAGCTCACTAAGTACTATGAGCATTGCTGGGAATGTAGAAATTGTGGTTAGTGCCTGTGTTCCAAGGGGTCAGAAACCAGTGTGTCAATTGTTAGTGCAAAGCATATGTCTGGTCTGTGAATGGACTGACAGGGCCTCTATGTAAACACAAAGCAGGCAGACTTCTGGTCACATGACCTTGAACATGACTGGCAGACTTCCGTCACATGACCTTGAACAGTGGGAGTTAACTAGGCAATAAAGGGAGAAATTACCATCTCTGAAGATGTGTCTTCCTTGCCTAAATTAATTTTCTTTCACTGAAACCAGTCAACAAAATTGCAATGGTTGGCTGGTGGCCCAAAGTTTTCCACGAATTTAAGCTGGTCTTTAGACCCCATTCGTCTCGTATCTATCTTGTATTAGTCTAGCCTGGTGTCTATGTAAACTCAGTTCTTCCATTTCACGATGAGATAGTCCCACCTTAGTTATCTTGGCAAGGGAACAGGAGGAGCACGGATAAGTATGTGCATTCCTGTGGGGCTGTCATTCCTGTCACCAAACACTTTGGCTTTTGAGAGTCTCATTCGTCTAGAGCTCCTGTAGCAGGCTAGCTTGGCCAGCCAGGAAGCCCTATATCTACCTCTCTCTGACTCCCAGAGCTAAGAATACAGTCACATGTCACCACTCCCAGAAAAAAAAATAAAAATAATAAATTTAATGTATTTACTTTACATCCCACTCACTGTCCACCTCCCAGTCACCTCCTCCCACAATTCTTCTCCTTATTCCTCCTCCCCTTCTCCTCTAAGCAAATGCCCCTCTCCCCAGATATCCTCCACCCTGGCACATCAAGTCTCTTCGGGGCTAGGCACATGCTCTCCCACTGAGGGCAGACAGGGCAGCCCAGCTAGAAGAACATATCCCACACACAGGCAACAGCTTTTGGGATAGCCCCAGTTTCAGTTGTTCGTGACCCACATGAAGACCAAGCTGCATATCTGTTACATATATTTGGGGAGGCCTAGGTCCAGTCCGTGTATGTTCCTTGGTTGGTGGTTCAGTCTCTGAGATCTCCAAGGGTCCAGGTTTTTATGTGGGTTCTTTTATGTGGGTTCTGGGGATTAAACTCGGATATTCATGCTTGTGAACCAAACTCACTTCAGACTTCAGTTCCTTAGTTCTAGGAAGCAGTCATTGTTTAGCATAGCAGGTTTTCATACTCCCACTGATGTTTCCTTCTCTCCCCTCCCTCCTCAGGACATTCTCCTTATGAAAGGTGAAGGAGAAGTAAAGTTGAATATGGCCATTGGAAAAGGGGATCAGGCCTTAAGAAGCAGCAACAAGGAAGGTCAGCAGGCGATTCAGGAGCAGCTGGAGATGCTCAAAAAGACATGGACTGACGTCATGAGTTCGGCTGTCCATGTGCAAAGGTGCAACAATCTTCCCTAAGTGCTTATTTGCCCAAATAAAACCCCACAGTTTCCTAAAGTCATGGTGCAGCATCTAGGCAGCCTGCAGTGGAATTAGCAAGCATGTTATTTTTGCTATCTGCAGGCATTGCCTGTCTTTGCCTGTGTTATATTCCCCATGGGGCAGAGACTAGTGCTGATATGTTACTGTGCTTTGCTTCTGTATTTTCTTTTCAAAATATTTTTGTCCATTCTCCCCAACCACGCAACCTCCACCCAGTGTCCCTCGTGGAACCTGGCACATAACACAAGCTTGGGAAAGGTCTCATTTGAAATGGAGAATATTTAAAGAATTTTTCATGATAAGTCAAGCGATTCTTTAATAGCTCTTAGCTGTTTAAAGGCACATGCAGGGAATTGTTATCAGCAAATTATAGTGCTGATAATCGAGCTTAAAGCGTGCATCTGTTCCTCACTCTGGAATTATCACACCGAGCTGGGGATGTAGGATGTGTCTAGAGTTTTTCTGGTTATCACAATGATGCAGATATCCAGGCATTGAATGGCTAAGCCTCGGGGAAATGAAATTCTACAAAGTGGGGAATGTTCTCATGTGGCCAATCATTAACCCATTCTGAAGTCTTTTATTTTTTTGATATTTTATTTATTTACATTTCAAATGTTATCCCCTTTCCCCTCTAGAAACCCCCTATCCCACCCCCTCACTTCCATGAGGGTGCTCTCCCACCCACACACATACTCCCATCTCCCTGGCATTCCCCTACACTGGGGCATTAAGCCTTCCCAGGACCAATGGCCTCTCTTCCCATTGATGCCCAACTAGGCCATCCTCTGATACATATGCAGCTGGAGCCATGGTTCCCTCCATGTGTGCTCTTTGGTTGGTGGTTTAGTTCCTGGGAGGTCTGGGGGGTCTGGTTGGTTGATATTGTTGTTCTTCCTATGGAGTTGCAAACCCTTCAGCTCCTCCAGTCCTTTCTCTAACTCCTCCACTGGGGACCCTGTGCTCAGTCCAATGGTTGGCTGTGAGCATTGGCCTCCGTATATCTCCGGCTCTGGCAGAGCCTCTCAGGAGACAGCTATATCAGGCTCCTGTCAGCAAGTACTTCTTGGCATCTGCAATAGTGTCTAGGTTTGGTGTCTGTATATGGGATGGATCCCCGGGTGGGGCAGTCTCTGGATGGCCTTTCTTTCAGTCTCTGCTCCACACTTTGCCTCCATATTTCCTCCTGTGAGTATTTTGTTTCTCCTTCTAAGAAGGACTGAAGCATCCACACTAGTCTTCCTTCTTGAGCTTCATGTGGTCTGTAAATTATTTCTTGAGTATCAGAAGCTTTTGGGCTAACATCCACTTATCAGTGAGTGTATCCCATGTGTGTTCTTTTGTGACTGGGTTACTTCACTCAGGATATTTTCTAGTTCCATCCATTTGCCTAAGAATTTCATGAAGTCGTTGTTTTTACTAGCTGAGTAGTACTCCTTTGTATAAATGTACCACATTTTTGTATCCGTTTCTCTGTTGAAAGACATCTGGGTTCTTCCCAGCTTCTGGCTATTATAAATAAGGTTGCTGTGAACATAGTGGAGCATGTGTCCTTGTTATATGTTGTATTCCAAAGTCTTTATAGCTGTTACATTATGGTCTGAGCCCACCTAGATGTGGAATCTCTAAAGGTGATCCAGTGAGGTTCACAGATTACCAGAGACCAGAGAGCATGCCAGGGAGACAGGATAGAAACGGATGCTCACTGCATACAAATATAGTTAGAGAGGAGCAAAAGACTCTTCAGTGACCCACACACAGCAGGATAAGGGAAGATCACAATTATGTAGTACACATTTCAGAAACCTAGGAGGAAACGTAGTGGAAAGTCACCATTGAATGAACCTTGTCAAGAAATAATGTGCATAGTTTGATTCAAACACATATCCATGTGTCGAAATACAATATGGCCCTATTAATAAGCACAGCTTCCTGTGTTGTTTCAAAATTAATCTTAGTTGATAGGGAAAAAAAGAAAGAAAGAATAAAGATGGGAAAGAAAGGGAGGGAACATAGGCCTGCCCTGTGTCCATTACTGATGAAGAGGTAGAGAAAAGAATTGTGTCCGTGTTTGTTATGAATAGAAGCCTTCACCTTCCCTGAATCTTCTCTCAAATGATCTGTACATATCCGGTTGTCTCGTTGGATAAATAACTACCACTGAGAATTAGACTAAAACACCTCCCAGAATCCATATTCTGGAAGTTTCCCTACTATCTCCTGATTGCAGAAGTGGGTTCCAAAGTGAGCACAACAAATATATAAACAGGCGATGGCATACCATCGGAGGTCACAAAACACCCAGCAGCTGTCTCCTACCATGCAGGCAGTACAGGGACATCTAACATCAGCGTGGGTTTTGTTTGCCTCTTTGCTTTGGTTCTTGGTTTTCACAGTAAGAGGAAGTGGCTTCCTAGGCAAACAGGACATCGCATCTGTCATAACTCCCAATGATCCGAGAAGAAAAGAGTCGAATCCTCTGGGGGTTCTCCCATTCTATAGTAGGCTGTGGAGCATAAATAACTTCCCAGTGGCTGGCAATGGGCCAGCTTTCAGCTTTGTAGAACTGAATAGGGATGCAGGAGATTTTTTTTTCAGATGTTACATTAAAATGTTAAATTTAAGAAACAGATTCAGAGCTTTGACTCTTACTTTGGCAAGAAACTAAATCTGACAGCTACAGGCTGGGTGGTTTCCTTGTTGCAATGATTATGGCAAAAATGAGCCAAGACAAAATCCTTTTTGCCTGCTAGGAGATCAGAGCTGCGGAGACGTATACATTCCAGAGGCTCTGACTCAGACTGTATTACCAAGAGTTTTCAAAAGACTCTGAGCTGTGGCAGAAGAGGGTGCCTTTGGTGGCTTCTGGAGTATGACATTGATTTAGACTTTTCAGAAACTCTCAGGAAGGATAGGACTCTATGAGCCCATGAGTCTGACATGATAGGACTCTAGGATACCACATGATCATACCAATACAGAATACTAATACATACTAATACAGAAGAAACAATTTGAACAAGTGATGGATGTTCATTGACTATGTTATCCTGATTCTGGAATAGCAGGATACTAGGCAAGAGATGCTAGGGAAATTCACTCTGCATGAACATAGTATAGTCTGTGTTCTGGTCTGTTAATTACTTCCTAGCAAGCCACAGGTCTTGAGTTTGAGTGGTGGTGGTGTTGAGGGGATGACAGAGAGAGAAGATGAAAGTAAGAAGGGAGTGAAACAAGGGAGATGGAGGGAAGGATAGAGAGGAGAAAGGGAGAGGGGGAGGGAGGGGAGGGAAGAGGGGAGATCATCATAAAGTTCAATAATAGGAGCCTTTCCTTATGTCATTCTGGAGACCATTTGTTTTTCTATTAAGAAATCTGGTGACCTGACTCTTAAATTTGTGACTATGTTTCCCATAAATACACTGAGTTTTCATTCAGTCACATGTTTAACCCAAAAGAATTGGCCTTGATGTGTGCATAGTATTAAACCATAGTATTTACCCGGGCAAAACACCCCAAACTTAGCTGTGAGTGAACAAGTAACTACATCTGATATTAGTAATATAGATTTTGCACAAGAAAATTTAAGAATTGGTTGGTGCTAAGCAGAATTTAATTAACAGTGTAGTGCTGACTTTTGTAACCACAATGTACTATATGAATTATCTGTTCACTTGAGACAATTAGCATTTAGAAGATATATGTCCAGATGTGTGTGTGTGTGTGTGTATGTGTGTGCACACACACGCACGCGCACATGCACAGCAGCAGCTTGCTTAAAATTCTAGCATATATTGACATTTTTTTAAGAAATCATACTCTAATTATGGCAGATCAAAAAAAATGTTTCTCCTTACCCTCAAAAGCAACATTTCATTGCAATAATATTCAGCAAAGCACTTTTAAACAATCCCTTGGCCCTGTAATTGTGTTTTGGTAGAGACACCAAATTTGAAACTCAGTTTTACAGTGTGTGACCCTTATTCTAGCACCCTGGAGTCTGTGATTGACCAATGGAATGACTATCTGGAGAAGAAAAGCCAGTTGGAGCAGTGGATGGAATCAGTGGACCAGAAAGTAGAGCATCCTTTACAGCTGCAGCCAGGGCTCAAGGAGAAATTTTCCTTGCTGGACCACTTTCAGTCCATCGTGTCCGAGGCGGAGGATCACACAGGAGCTCTGCAGCAACTAGCAGCAAAGTCCAGAGAGCTGTACCAGAAGACCCAGGATGAGTCCTTCAAAGAGGCTAGCCAGGAGGAACTGAGGACACAGTTTCAGGACATAATGACCGTGGCCAAGGTGAGATGTTTTAGATTCAAAGGCTTCATGGTGCAGGTAAGGAACTTCACGTGGGTTGGATTACTGGATCTGGCTGGTCTGAAGTTACGTGGGCAGGGATCCCATAAATCCCTGGGATTTATGGACTCACCTATTTTCCTCTCAAGATGGAGCATCAAGTGTTAATCTGTGTTTCCCCTGCACTTACCTTTGTTATTTGAAATGTGACTTTTCTTACTTCTCAGATTCCAACTGTGCAGAAGAATTGAGTTTACTTATCCAGTAACAAAACCTATTGTCTTAGTTAAGGTTTTACTGCTGTGAACAGACACCATGACCAAGGCAACTCTTATAAGGACAACATTTAATTGGGGCTGGCTTACAGGTTCAGAGATTCAATCTACTTTCATCAAGGTGGGAACATGGCAGCATCCAGGCCGGCACAGTGCTGGAGGCTGCTGGGAAAATACTAGCTTCCAGGCAGCTAAGATGAGGGTCTTAAAGCCCACACCCACCATGCCACGCCTGCTCCAAAAAGGCCACACCTACTCGAACATGGCTACACCTTCTAATAGTGCCACTCCCTTCTAATAGTGCCAGCACACACAAACCATCACACTTACATTTTCTTAGTCTCTAAACTCTAAACTCTAGCCGTGTGTATGTGTGTGTGTGTGTGTGTGAATAAGTGTATATATGTATGTATAAATATATATTTGGAAATCTTTGGAAATTAAAAAGAATTCCATATATATATGTGTGTGTGTGTATATATATACATATATATATACATATATATATATAGTTTGCTTTTACATACTTGTGAATGCTATAGAAGTGAAAGAGCTGGGATTTGTGCTTGTTTTCCCTTACTTTCATTTGCCTTTTGAGAACTCTGAGTTGTCAGTGCTGTCATTATCAACATAAACGTTTGCTTACCCTTATTTTTATCTTTGAGTCAGAAAGATGCAAGTTTGAACTCTGAGCCCTAACTTGTTTTGAATGTGTGCTTTGGAGTGGTATTAGCCTGTCTCTTAGCTCGTGCATCCCCTGCTGATGTCGAAAGGGTTTAGTGCATTGGGAAATGTTGTTATACATAATGATAATGGTAACAGTGTTAAATTATAATCATTATGATTAATTAATTTGTGAGGGTTATTAGTCAGCATTTATTAAGCATGGCTTTTTATGCAGTGCTACAAACTCTACTTACTAGACTTGAGGAAACTAGTTTTTCTCAAAGCTTTGCAGTGTTAGACTTATGCTTTCTTTCTCTCTTTCTTTTTTTTCTTTCAAGACAAAATTTCACTATACATTCATGGCTGCCCTGGGAGTTCCCCATGTAGGCTAGGGTGACCTCATACAGAGATCGGCCTGCCTCTGCTTCCCAAGTAATGGTTTCTTCTTAAGATATTAAATTCACAGGGAATCCAAGAGTAAAACTGAAGTCTTCTGAGCCACGTGCAAACCTCTATCGAGTGTCATTTCACAATCTCATTTTCTTGGTGACTATTACTGCTCACACGCTTTCTCTTTGTTAACTAGGAGAAAATGAGGACAGTGGAGGACCTTGTGAAAGACCACCTCATGTACTTAGATGCTGTCCAGGAATTCACAGATTGGCTCCACTCAGCCAAGGAAGAGCTTCACCGGTGGTCAGACACATCTGGGGATTCATCAGCTACCCAGAAAAAGCTATTGAAACTCAAGGTGAGTACCTGGGCAAACGTTTTTCTTCGTTGATCCACAGGATCTTCAGTATAGTGGCAGGTTTGTGATAAAGACTTGGTAGGTAAGATTCTGGGGTGTTTGTTTGTTTGTTTGTTTTTAATGTTCTCTTCCTGGTTTTGGTTGGTGCTTTATTGTTCTGTGCATCAGTAATTCTAAACATAAAGTTAAAGAAAATAATTACAAGGAACTCAGTTCCAGTAATGAGCACATTGTGGCCTTGCCTGTATGTGTTTCTATATGCAGATGTGAATATTGCTGTAGTTGGAACGACTCACAAAACTGTACCCTTCTGGGCTGACAAAACCAGTGTAGCCAGAGCTTAAATGTCTCTTCAAGTTTAGGCTCTGAAGCCAAAGGGAATTCTGTAGCCTCTTTCATCTCCTGACTTTCTAGCTATGTTTTTGGAAAAGTCACTTTGGTCAAGGCCCTCAAGTCTCATTGGAAATTCAGAAAAGGACTTTTTAAAAATTCTATAAATTTCCAGAACCAGCTCTAAGGAGCTTTGGAGGCCTAATTGAGACAGTCATATAAAAAAAAAATTGAGCATCATGCCTGGCCATGGAGTGCGCTCAAACAGAAAGTTCAGTGGGTTTGGGAAAGGGAGGGATTGGTTTGTGATGGAGTGCCAAAGTCAAGGGTAAGCCAGGCATCGTGCCACACACGTGAGTACTTAAGATGAGACGCAAGAGGACTCCCACAGGTTCAAAGTCACCCTGGTCTGCACAGTAACTCAGAGATCAGTAAGGAATGCATTGGAAAACCATGTATAAAAAGAAATTTTAAAAAATCAATAAAAAAACAAATAATCAAGCATACAAACAAACAAGTCTTTACACCAAGTTAATGGAGACCTTACTTAGGGAACGTAGGTACATGTAGAGTAAGAAGCCTGTGATATGGGGAAGTTCAATGATGAGCAGACCAAACTCCACCAGGGGGGAGTAAAGTCTAGGAGGCACTGAATTCTCACATCATTGTTTAAGGTCAGGAAGCTCGTTTGAAGAGGTGTAATGTCAACTACTACCACATAGTCTGGAGTTGAAGTCCCAGGACAGGATGGATCTATGACATGTCTAGCAAATAGGATAAAGAGTCACAACTCCCAAACAAAAGGTGTGCTTAAGGTTGTTTAACCGAGCTTTGAAAGAGAGGAAAAAAGAGGAGAAATGCGTGGTCACCGGCGCTGCTGATGCTCAAGGTAGCCTCTGGGTTTGACAGTTGGGCTCTTTGACAAGCCTGAGAGCCATTTCCACAGGAGGGGGGGAAGTGACGAACCTACCAGGTTGCATGGATTTAGGAAGGAATGACAGGTAAGGAAGAGGAACCAGTAGTGGTAAATCAAGCTTGTGAAAAGTTCATTTGAAAAACCTTTGAAGAGGTAAAGAAAGTACCACTCCCGCCCTTCGATGCTCAGACCACAACCATCCCACAGAACCCATGACTCAGAACATGTGATGTGGAATCACAACGTCTTCATGGATGGAAACATGAGAGCTTGTACGTGCGTGTGTGCATGTGTGTGAGTGTGTATGTGTGTGTGTGTGTGGGTGTGTGTGTAAAGAGTTCAAATGCACGACAAGAAAATCTATGTAAAATCTAATTTAAAGCACAGTCAATTACAATGGATTAGGGCTGAGGAGATGGCTCCCTGTGTAGGAACACTTGCTCTACGAACATGAGGTCTCAAGTCTTAGTTCTCAGCACTCATGTAAATACCTGGGCATAGCTGGGAGCCTGTAACCTCAACACTGTTGAGTGGACACAGGTGGTTGTCAGTTAGCCTAACAAAAATGGTGAGCTTCTGGTTTCTTGAGATATCTCAACTCAAGAAAGCAAAGCAGAGAGACAGAGAAAGACTCTTGATGCCCTGTTCTAATCTCTGCATGCACATGCAGAAGCTGTGCACACTTAGATGCTTGCATGCATAACACACATGTGCAGACGCTAACACAAAGGGAGTCCATGTGAATGGAATCAGAGTCAGCAAGCACAGACCTGTTCTCACGCCAGATGAAACTGAGGTAGTGAATCTGAGGGAATGGAGGAAAGTGACCTTTGACAGCAGACTCTTCGAAGTCCAACTCTGAAAATGCTTGTAAGGTTGAATATCATATTCTAAAACATTCTTGTTAGATGTAGCACTTTCTAAGCTGTAAGTTTTCGATTTTTAACCATTAACCACTCTGCATACTGATAATCAGAGATGACTTTTAGAATCCTGCTGCCAAGAAAGGTTGACTACATACACATAAACTACGGTGTGCAAGAACACACCTACACATGTGCAAAATTACTTCTCACATGATTGTGCTTTTGACCAACATATAATTTGGCACTATAAATGATCTACACCAAAGTGTGCCTCTATTGTTTGTACATGTGAGAAGACAGATTAACCTCAGAGTAATTAAGTGAAATGCGAAGCATGTTATATGGTCTAGTTAAAATAACCATTCTGCTTCACACATCCATGATACATGTATGAACTCAATGCCCCGCTTCTCTGTGGTTAGCTAGTAATTGGTCTTGTTTGTTATTCCTCCTCCTTCTCCTCCTTCTTTTCCTCCTTTTCTTCTTCCTCTTCCTCTTCTTCCTCTTGTTTCTGTCCCTAATAATCTCCTTCCTTTCTACCTAACCAGGACTGAAGAAGTAATTTTGCATTAACACTGACAAAATCTATCCTTAGCAATATATGTTGTAAGTGTGTATGCACCAGACGACCATTTTAGCAAGAACAAATGTCATTGTCATTAGAAGCACTGATTTTTCAAGAACCTGACCTGACTTACCTATTTCACAATGAATATTCTAATTTCACCATAAAGTCCTTTTGTCAGCCTCAGCACTAAACATGGTATCTGAATTGCCACATTTCTAGTAAAGCCCCACCCCCACCCCCAGGGAGAAATTCCAGCAATAAACAAACCTAGGTTAGTGCTTGCTTTAAACTTTTAATTAAGTTCGTCTGTGAATTGTTAATTTCAATGACCATAAAAATGCCTCCTTAGGTACAGAAATGTTGGAGATTGAGGAGGGCTAGTTTTCTTCTTGCTGTGGGTCAGCCTGACTCCCAGCAGGGGTGAAATGTGATTTAAGACACCCTTCTATGGAAGATGATGAGAACTGGAGACTGCAGACAGGACACAGTTCATTTGTCCATCCACATAAGGGGGAGTAAGGCTTCCTAGGATTCTTTTTAGTCTATAGGAGCTGAACACCACACTTCCACGTATCTAAGTAGACCCTGTCCGGCCAGTGAGGACACCGAGATGCCCTGCATGATTTTGCAATAAGTCAGACATTCATGAGACTGACTTCTGCTAATATAACTCAGGAGACTATAGATGCAACAACTCCCGTTCCCCACATACATTTGCTCAAACTTCATACCAGGACAGAGTCCTGATCTGCACACATGTTGAAAACTGGTAGCCCTAGTGACTAAGGGCCTCCTTGGTTTCCATGGCAATATTCCATTACAGGAGCTGATAGATTCCAGAGAGATCGGGGCAGGCCGCCTAAGCAGAGTGGAGTTGCTGGCCCCGGCAGTGAAACAGAACACAGCTGCCAGTGGGTGTGAGCTTCTGAACTCGGAGATGCAGGCCCTGCGCGCCGACTGGAGGCAGTGGGAAGACAGCCTCTTCCAAGCACAGAGCAGCCTGGAGAACCTGGTCAGTGAAATGGCTCTCTCGGAGCAGGAGTTCTCCGGCCAGGTGGCCCAACTGGAGCAGGCCCTGGAACAGCTCAGCACCCTTCTGAAAACCTGGGCCCAGCAGCTCACCCTCCTTGAAGGCAAGAACACCGACGAGGAAATAGTGGAATGCTGGCACAAAGGACAAGTAAGTGGTAGCCTTCCTGTTTACCGTTGGAGTAAATGAACTAAATATCTCTTTGGCTCCTGTGGTTGCTAAAAATGAGACTGTGTTTGCTAAGAACACGCAGCCCTCGGAGGCAGAAAAAAGTATTCAATAAGTTTGCAAAGCATCTTTTTCTTTTCTTTCTCCTATAAAGCAAACTTGGTAAAAGTTAGCATACATTGGAGGGGATGCTAGTATGTCCCGTAGGAAACATTCTCTGGTGGCAAAATTCTACTTTCTTTCAGATGGTGTAAGAGTTTGCAATACTGTATTCAACTATTCAGCCTGGAAAATGGCCTGTGGGTAGAGGCATAAATAGACAGAGAGTCATAGCTGCTTCTTTGCCAGTTAACTCTTTCAAACAATTAAGTGATTGAGTTTACAGCATTGAAAGGCACATTTGATAGTTCTCTGAGGCACAACCGTTAGTTTTCACACTTCGTGGTTTTGACAGCTGAACCTGAGTTAGCTTGTTAATACAGATTAACAGTTACTTGTCGGCTTCTAGGGCTTTTGCTTTTTAACTATTACTGCTCTTAGAACCTGAGGAAAAGAAACAAAAATCGGAGGATGGATGGGTTGAAAGCTTAACAAACTCTTCCTTCTTTGATTCCTCTTGGGTGCCTTGGCAATGCTCTCAATATTTGCTGCTTTATAACGCTCAAAATCATGGCTGTCCTTAAAAGGAAGTTTAGTGAAGTCAACGACTCTGCTTCTATTTATATTATAATCATTTCGAAATAGCTCTAGTGCATTAGGAAGTCACAGAGTAGTTCCAGTGACATCTTGTTTAAATGAACTTGTGTGTGTGTGTCTGTGTGTGTGTGTGTCAGGCATAGTACGCTAGAAAATAAGAGTTTGTAACCACCTGGGTACATTTTGGTGAGAATGTTTCGCAGCTGTTTTGAGTGTTTTCTTCATGCCTTCCTCAGCCTTTAGGCTTGACTGCCAGAATCAAGTCAAATCAGAATCACGTGGTTCTATGGTGTAGGGACTGAGAGGGGGAAGGGGACGGAGATGAAGAGGGGGAGGGTCTGGAAACTGTTCCGTGGGGTCCAATTCTCTGTATATGTCAGAGGAAAGTCACAGTACTTTGGCTCTCTTTTGGTTTCCCTTTCTTTCTTTTATATTAATGAGAATGAAAGAAATGTTAAAGAAAGGTCTGGTTGTAGCTGGAACTAATCACTGTTTTTAGTGATCGTCTCCTGTGTTTGTACTCTGATTGGATAATAGCTTAGGACTTAAGGATACACGTGGTGATACAATTAGAAACAGGGGTTTTCAGTTCTGCTGAGGCCAGAATGATGGGAAGTCCCTGCTGTCACATCTCTGTTTGACCTTAGGGCTGTAGATTCTGAGGAAAGTAGGACATCACCTCTTAACAGCCATTGTCATCTAAAGTTACCTATAGCCAAAAGCCATCAGCATCTAATGTTGTCAATAGCCAATAGCCAACAGTCATCTGCTGATAAAATTTTATCCAGAATTTAAGAAAACACTTCAAATTCCATGAGTGGGTAACAAAATGTTTTTTTTTTCAAAATAGATGGGCTTTAGCTCTGACAACAACAATTTGCTGTTAGGATGGTCCCACAACAGCTGTCAATCACAGTAAACACTATAGGCCATTGTAAGCTGTAGTCTTATGTCATCGGGAAATTCCCTTAAGGTGGATGATCTGTTAAGGTGGATGGTACACTGTGAACATCTGTTGATGGTATTTACAAAATTCATTTTAAATCTATTGGCTTGATAGCTTAGAAATGCTGCTTTTTATTTTTTAACTGGACAAAGAGAAGAATTCCTTCAGAGTTTGATGGGACCAAAAGTTATGTGAGCCAATGCAGTATTCATGGGATTAAAAGTTCTACTAAAATACTGGATTGTAAATGAAGTTATGAATGTTTTTAAGTATTTATTTTTTACTTATGTGTATATGTGTGTGTACATGTATGTGTACACATGTATGTACAGGTTGTCAGATCGCTTGCAGTTGGAGTTATCAGTAGCTGTGAGTCACTCAGCGTGGGTGTTGGGAACCCAACTTGGATGGTGTAAGAAAGTACCAATCGCTCTTAACCACTGAGCCATCTCTGGAGCCCCGTGAATCTATTTTTAAATGTAAACTTTGGCTAAAAAATCTTTTCAGTTTTAATGTTACTTAATTTACAATTGGCCTACTTAAATCTCATTTCAAAATTTTTGGTAGATAACTACATTTCTTTAGTGTTCTTGATAGTTCTCTTTAAAAATGTTCAGTATGGTTAAAAATTTTTTTAAAGGTATAGTCTGGGATAGTCTTTAGAGTTTTAAAGAGAAACTATATAGTTGCTTTTTGAGAATTTTCTAAATATTAAGTCTTTCAGGGGGCTTCGGTATACAGGTTGGTGCTAGAATGCTTGAGTGACTTATTGTGGGGACCTGGATTCTATCCCTAGAACCACAGGAAAGAAAAGGGAGAGAATAGAAGGAACTGAATAGAAGGGAAAGGGGTGGGGGTGGGGTGGGGAAGCCCATGCATGCTTTAGAGCCTCTAGCTCAGCCATCGAGCTACTTTACATGGACATCTCCGGAGCCTCGCCTCTGGCTTTGTGGTCACAATCTGTGTGGACACAGAAGTACGAAACCAGTAGAGACAAATGCTCCAGCCATACTGTGCGTGTCCTAGTTAAGGCCTCAATTGCTGCAATAAAACATCGCTCAAACAACTTGGGTGGAGGATGTTATTCCAGCTTACAACTCTCTGGTCACACTCCATCATTGAGGGAGGTCAGGGCAGGACCTCAAGACAGGAACCTAGAGGCTAGAACTGATGCAGTGGTCATGGAGTGGTGCTGCTTACTGGTGTACTCTTCATGGCTTGCTCTTCATGGTTTGCTCAGCCAGCCTGACTGCTTGCTTGTCCTTTTTTTTTTCCTTCCTTCCTTCCTTCCTTCCTTCCTTCCTTCCTTCCTTCCTTCCTTCCTTTCACATTCATTCATTCAGTTTATATCCTGATCACCACCCACAGGCCTTCTTCTCTTCCCAGTCCCACACTTCCCCTCCCCTTCTCTGATGAGAAGGGGAAGCCCCCCTTGGGTACCATCCTAACCTGAGACATCCAGTCATCATAGGCCTAAGCACATCCTCTCTCCCACTAAGGCCCAACTTGGTAGTCCATTTAAGGGAAGGGAATGCAGGCAACTGAGTCAAAGACAGTCCCTGCTCCAATTGTTAGGGGACCCACGTAAAAACCAAGCTGAACATCTGTTACAAGTGTGTAGGGGAGCTAGGTCCTGCCCCTATATGCTCTTTGGTTGGTTATTCAATATCTGCGAGCTCCTGTGGGCCCAGGTTAGTTGACTCTGTAGTTTCTTCTGATGTCTTTGACCCCTTTGGCTCACTCAATTCTATTCCCCGACTCCCCCACAAATCTCCCAGAGCACTGCTTGATGTTTGGCTGTGAGTATCTGCATCTGTTTCTATCAGCTGCTGGATGAAGCCTCTCAGAAGATAGTTTATGCTAGGCTACTTTCTGAAAGCATAGCCGAGTATCATCAGTATTGTCAGGAATTGGCTTTCTAACATGGAATGAGTTTCAAGTTTCAAGCCAGTCATTGGCTGTCCATTCCCTCAATCTCTGTTCCATCTTTATCCCTGCATGTTTGTAGGCAAGGCAATTTTGGCTTGAAGGTATTATGGATGGATTGATGTCCTCCTCCTCCACTGGAAGTCCCACCTGGCTACAGGAGGTGACCACTTCAGACTCCATATTCCACAGATAGGTGTCTCCGCTAAGGTCATCCCTCATAGACTCCCTAGAACCTCCCCTGACCTAGGTCACCAGCTACTCCCAGAGATGCCCCCCATTGATTACCTTTCCCTCTCTAACACCCCCTTTCCCCACATATGATCCACATACCCTCTTCCCTCCTCACCCCATCTCCTACTCACTTCCCTCCATCCATCCACCCATCCACCTTCCATGACTATTTTGTTTCCTCTTCAGAGTGAGATGCACACATCCTCCCATAGGCTCTCCTTATTATACTCAGTTTCTTTGGTCTGTTAATTGTACTATGGTTATTCTGTACTTTATAGTAACGTCCATGTATAAATGAGTACAAATCCATGCGTATCTTTCTGGATTTGAGTTATCTCACTCAGAATGATATTTTCTACTTCCATCCATTTGCCCGCAAAACTCATGTTTTTGTTTTCAGTAGCTGAATAGTCTTCCATTGTGTAAATGAAACCACATTTTCTGTATCCACTCTTCAGCTGAGTGACACCTAAGTTGTTTCCAGTTTCTTACTACTATAATAAAGCAGCTATGAACATAGTTGAGCAAGTGTCCTTGTGGTATAAAGGAGTATCTTTTTGGATATATGTCCAGGATTGATATAGTTTGGTCATGGGCTAGAATTGTTTCCAATTTTCTGAGAAATGGCCAAATTGATTTCCAAAGTGGTTGGACCAGTTTGTACTCCCACCAGCAATGGAGGAGTGTTCACCTTGCTCCACATTCTTGCCAGCATGTGCTGTCCCTTGAGTTTTTGATCTTAGCCATTCTGATGGGTATAAGATGGAATCTCATGGTCATTTTGGTTTGCATTTGCCTGATGACTAAGGACTTTGAACATTTCTTTAAATGCATCTCAGCCATTAGAGATTCCTCTGTTGATAATTCTCTTTTTAGCTCTGTACCCCATGTTTTAAATTGGATTATTTGTGTCTAATTTCTTGAGTTTTTTAATATATAGTTTGGATATCAGTCCTCTGTCAGATGTAAGGTTGGTGAAGATCTTTTCTCATTCTGTAGGTTAAAGTTTTGTCCTATTTACAGTGCTCTTTACCTTACAGAAGCTTTTCAGTTAAATGAGGTCCCATTTATTAATTGTTGATCTTGGTGCCTAAGATGTTGGCATTGTGTTCGGAAATTTGTTTCCTATGCAAATAAGTTCAAGGCAATTCCCCACTTTCTCTTCTATTATATTTAGTCTGTCCAATTTTAAAGACTTTGATCCACTTAGACTTGAATTTTGTGCAGAGTGATAGATAGGGGTCTATTTATATTTTTCTACATGCAGTCGTACAGTTAGACCAGCACCAATTATTTGTTGAAGATGCTCTCCCTTTTCTACTGTATGTTTTTGGCTTCTTGGTTAAATATCAAGTGTCCATAGGTATATGGGTTTATTTATGGGTATCAATTCTATTCCATTGATCAACCTGTCTGGTTTTATGGCAATATCATGCATTTTTTATCACTATTGCTCTGTAATACAGCTTCAAGTCAGAAATGGTGATACTTCCAGAAGTTCTTTTACCGAACAGGATTATTTTAGGTATCTTGGGTATTTTGTTTTTACATATGAAGTTGAAAATTACTCTTTGAAGTTTTGTAAAGAATTGTGTTGGAATTTTGATGGGAATTGTGCTAAGTCTATAGATCGTTTTTGGTAAGATGGCCATTTTTACTATGTTAATCCTACTGATCCATGAGCAAAGAACTTTCTATTTTCTGATATCTTCCCTACTTTCTTTCTTCAGAGACTTGAAATTGTCATACAGGTCTTTCACTTGCTTGGTTAGAGTTATACCATGATATCTTATAGTACTTGTGGCTATTGTAAAGCATGTTGTGCCCCTAATTTCTTTCTCAGCCTGTTTGTCATTTGTATAAAGGAGGTCCTCTTGGTGGAGACCAGCTCCAGAGCTCCCATTCTCTCTTGAAGGTAGCAGAGAGAGTATTTTTGATGGGGACAGGATTTGGCCCTATGGGAGATTAAGATTGCTTTCTAAAATAAATGTTTGCCTATCTTTTACTCTAAATTACTTTGACACCAGAAGCTTTACCTGTCTTGATTTCTAAGTTACTCTGAAGCCAAAAGATGAGCATATTAATACCTGCAGCTAGTCTAACAGGGAGGAGGGTGGGTAAGTAAAGTGGTCCTTTGCTCTTTTCTCCACAGATCCTCCCCTGTGCTGGGCCCTAAGGCTGAGAGTTTAACTTCTTGTCAGCTACAGAAATGTTGCTTCACAGGAAGAAAAAAAAAACACTTAAAAAAAAGGTTCTAGTTTATTTCTAAGAGAAAGTAAAAAGGTGGGGGGAAACCTATCCAACTATGTACTCTGACTATCTGACCTCTTAATTTCTAAGTTACTCTATTCTCTTAATTTTTAAGTTATTCAAATATGCTGCTGTTCTTGCTGTTCTCGATTCTTTATATATTTTCTCAGAATACATGATCACATGGTATCTATTTCAAAAGTTCACAGGTTTAAACATAGAGTCAGATCATAAAATTAATTAAGAAGGTTACCACAGAGATGGTTTACCTGGGTTTGCATTAAGAGTAGTTATGCAACAGACATTCATTTTCTGCTCCACAGGTTCACTGAAAGTTAAAAACTATAGTTATCATGTCTAAGTTAACAATGAAGTTTTGTATACATAAATCCAGTCAACATTTTATCTTCTGATCTTATACCTACAATAAATTGTTTGTTCCCTTTTATAACACTTGGTTAATTGTTTTGCAGCCTTAAGGAAAATATTCTAAGTTGTATATACCTGTTTTCTATCTCAGAAGCAATTAACTCATGACACATGAAGACTGGCAGAATTCTAATTGCAGTTTTCACATCAGAAGAAGGCTGATAAAGAGCTTAATAATTATTAGTATAATTAAAGGGACTCTTATAGAATCATCATTATGAATTAAGAAATCATCTATTTGTCTGTACAAAATCACTACAAGACAGTACATCTTCATTGATCTGCAGAAAATCTGCCCAATATGGTGGGATAATGACTATGGATTATATATTAATTTAATATTGACCAGAAAATCATATCAATAGCAGAAATCAAATCCTGAAAATGTCATACCTTGGTCCTTGCCTGCAAGCACTCATTCATTGTTGTCTACAATGAAGCCATCTCAGGAAGATCACCTGCTAGCCTTTTTTAGCTTTTCCTAGATGGCTCCTGACAGCTACTGCGATTTTTAGTTGATTTTGTATCCAGCCACTTTGCTGAAGGAGTTTATCAGTTGTAGGAGTTCTCTGGTAGAATTTTTGGGGTCATTTATGTATACTATTATATCATCTTCAAATACCAATACTTTGACTTCTTCCTTTCCAATTTGCATCCCCTTGATCTCCTTTGGTTATCTTATTTCTCTAACTAGTACTTCAAGTACTATGTTGGATATGTATGGATAGAATGGGCAGCCTTGTCTTATCCATAATTTTAGTGGAATTGCTTTAAGTTTCTCTCCATTTGATTTGATGCTGCCTATTAGTTTGCTATATATTGCTTTTATTATGTTTAGGTATCCACCTTGTATCCCTGATGTCTCCAAGACTTTTAACATGAAGGAACATTGGATTTTGCCAATGGCTTTTTCAGCATGTAATGAGAAGATCTTGTGGGTTTTTTTTCTTTCAGTATGTTTATATATGGTGGGTTATGTTGATGGATTTTCATATAAGTGAATCATCCCTGCATCCTTGGGATCAAGGCTCTTTGATCATGTTGGATGGTGTTTTGATATGTTCTTTGATTTGGTTTCTGAGTGTATTATTGAGTATTTTTGTATTAATGTTCATAAGGAAAATTGGTCTGAGAGTCTCTTTCTTTGTTGAGTCTTTGTATATTTTAGGTGACTGACATCATAGAATGAGTTTGACAATGTTCATTCTGATTCCATTTTGTGGAATAATTTGAGTATTGGTATTAGCTCTTTATGAAAATCTGGTAGAATTCTGTACTAAAACTATCTGGCCATGGGCTTTAGATTTTTTAATTTTGTGGAGTACGGGCTTTTAAAATAAAACCTAATGATTCTTTAGCTTTCTTCAGTGTCTGTTGTTATGTCTCCCTTTTAATTTCTGATGTTATTAGTTTGTATACTGTGTCTCTGCCTTTAATAGTTTGGCTAAGGGTTAGTCTATCTTGTTGATTTTCTCAAAGAATCAGCTCTTGGTTTTCTTGATTCTTTGTATTGTTTTCTTTGTTTCTAACTGATAGATTTCAGCCCTAAGTTTGATTATTTCCTGCCATAAACTCCTCTTGGTATGTTTGCTTTTTTTTCTAGAACTTTCTGGTTTACTTTTAAATTGCTAGTATGAGAAATCACTACTTTCTTTTGAGGGCACTTAGTGCTATGACCTTTCCCCTTAGCCCTGATTTCATAGTTTCCCATAAGTTTAGGTATGTTGTGCTTTCATTTTCATTGAGCTCTAGAAAGTCTATAATTTCTTTCTTTATTTCTTCCTTGACCCAGTGACCGTTGATTGAGAGTTGTTTAGTTCCCTTGAATTTGTAGGCTTTCTGTTGTTTCTGTTGTTGTTGAACTCCAGTTCTAATCCATGATGGTCTGGCAAGATAGAAGGAGTTAGAATTAAGTTTTCTTGTATTTGTTGAGCTTTATATATGGTCAATTTTAGACAAAGTTTTGTGAGGTACTGAGAAGGTATACTCTTTTGTGTTTGGGTGAAAAGTTCTGTAGATATTTGTTAGGTCCATTTGATTCATAACCTCTGTAAGTTTCATTATTTTTCTGTTTAGTTTCTGTCTCAATATCCTGTCAATTGGTGGGAATGAGGTGTTGCAATCTCCCACTACTAATGTGTGGGGTTTAATGTGATATTTAAGATTTAGTAATGTCTCTTTTATAAATGTGGATGACCTTGCATTTGGTGCATATATGTTCGAAATTGAGATGTCATCTTGGTAGATTTTTCCTTTGAGTATGAAGTGTCCTTCTCCATCTCTTTTGGTTAATTTTGGGTAAAAGTTTACTTTATGAGATATTACAATGGCTACTCCACCTTGCTTCTTCAGTCCATTTACTTGGAAAACTTTTTTCCAGCCCTTTCCTCTGAGGTAGTGTCTATCTTTGTTGCTGAGGTATGTTTCTTATACGCAGCAAAATGATGGATCCTGTTTTTGCATTCATTCTGTTAATCTGTGTCTTTTTATTGGGAATTTGACCATTGATGTTGAGAGACATTAATGACCAATGATTGTTAATTCCTATTTATTTTTTTATGTTGGCAGTGTTATTGTGTGTGTGTGTGTGTGTGTGTTTGTTGTATATTTGTGTGTGTGCTTCCTTCATTTTGTTTTTGCTGGTGTGGAATTACTTATTTTCTGTGTTTTGTTGTGTGTAGTTAACCTCCTTGGTTTGAGTTTTCCTTCAAGTATTTTCTATAGGGCAGGATTTGTGCATAGATACTGTTTAAATTTGTATTTGTTTTGGGATATCTTATTTTCTCCATCTACAGTGATTGAAAGTTTTGCTGGATATCCTGTCTAGGTTGGTATCTGTGATTTCTTAGAGTCTATAAGATATCTGTCCAGGCCCTTCAAGCTCTTAGAGTCTATGTTGAGACATTGGGATTATTTTTAATAGGTATGCCTTTGTATGTTACTTGGCTTGCTTTCTTATAGCACCCAGAACCACTTTCCCAGAAGTGATATCTCCCCCAGTGAGCTGGGTTGATCTATATAAAAAAAAAAAATTAAAGAAATGCACCCCAGGCTTGGCTACAAGCCAGTTTTGTGGGGTTACTGTTTCAACTGAGGGTCCTTCTTCCCAATTGACTCTAGCTTGTGTTACACTGATATAAAACTAGCTAGCACAGCACCCTCAGATAAGCATCCTTGGGGAGCTAGAAAGAACAAAAAGAATTACTTGAGGAACCAGTGGTGGAGCTGAATCCTGGGTCATGATTATAACTTGATCAGCTAGGTGAGGTAGAGGAAAACATCAAGGAAGGAGAAAGGTTGGCAAGGAGAATAGACGCTAGAAGTCATTTGAGAGACACTATGCCATTCTAGGAAATTATCCAACGTAAGTGGGGACCAGGAGAAAGAATGTGAGGGGCCAAGGAGGCAACTGGTTAAAGGAGCTAGGGTGTAGAATGGACTAAGCCTGGGTATTTGCATGAAATCAATGAGGAATGAATGAGTATGTGATTTGACTTTTCCTGCGAAGATAGGTGCAGACATTTATTCACCTTAAATATGTCACAGATGACACACTAAAGAAAGAATTCCATCCAAGTGTAACCAGGTGAGCCAGTGGGTACTGTGGGATTCTCACAAAGCCTGGCTGCCTCAGAAGCAGCTGTATCACTGAAAACCTCACCTTAGCATTGGGAACAACTCATGAAAATTGCATCCATAGAGCTTTCTGCTCAACTTTCAAGGACTGCACCAGGAAACATCTCATTCTCCCATCCATCACTTACTGCCTATCTAAGTTTGTCGGGGGAGGAGTCTTGTGATTCCTTCTCAAGCCTTGTAAATTTCACAACCTTGTTTCATGGTGTTTCTGTGTCTCTATGTCTTCCAAGGTTTCTTTCCCCTGCAGGAAGGTTTTCATTCAAAGGAAAAAGTTACAGGCCATAGTATGATAGTAAATCTTCTGACTGACAGCAGCCAGAGGCGGGTGATGTTATTTATAGTATGACAACACAACACAGACCTGGTGTGTTGATGAGGGCCATCTCTAGATAAATATCATTGGGAATAGCAATAGTAGCAGCAATAGCTACTTGAGTTGGTTTTTATCTATTTGTCTTTTCCCACAGTTTAAATTGTGTGGGTATGCATGTGTGTATGTGTGTGTGAATGTGATTGTATGTGTGTGTACATGAGTATATGTGTGTGCATGCATGTGTGTATGTATATACACAGTTTTAAAAACATCTTTTTGTTCTTTCTTTTTTGTTTTGTTTTGTTTGTTTTGTTTTGTTTTGTTTTGTTTTGTTTTGTTTTTCGAGACAGGGTTTCTCTGTGTAGCCCTGGCTGTCCTGGAACTCACTCTGTAGACCAGGCTGGCCTCAAACTCAGAAATCCGCCTGCCTCTGCCTCCCAAGTGCTCGGATTAAAGGCGTGCACCACCACTGTCCACATCTTTTTGTTCTGATGACACTATTGATATAGTTTCCTTGCTTATCTGGCTGTTATCCCCCTTGTAGTTTTACAAACTAGGCATTGAACAGTATATCAGACACTGTGTACACGGGATCTCATTTGCCCCTTGATATTAAGCAGATAAGAGGAATGCTCTAATTGCAAAGCACATTGTTGAGTCCAGTTGACCATGGCTTTGATTCCATAATTGTACTTCTCAATCCTAGGGTGTTATTTGGATTGAATGTTTCTAGTACTATGGATATCTGTATATTGTACATTGCTAGCTCCTTGGAAAGGAGAGTAATACCTATATTCATGGGGCAGCAGGGTGTCCTCAAATGTCATACTAGACACTAGCAAAGATTTGATGATGATATGAATTTAAGTGTGAGGTGTATGAACTAGTAGTTAAGTCAGAGTGTGGATTATAAGAAGTTGTTAATATCAGTGATCACTGGATATACTACATATAATCAACTGGGACACATATTGTAAGTACAAAATATATGTTGTTGTTCTTTTTAATCACTGGATCGCAACCTGTGGGTCACAACCCCTTTGGCAGGTCTAAGGTCCTTTCCAAAGGGGTCACCGAAGACCACCCAAAATACAGTTACTTACATTATGATTCATGACAATAGCAATATTATTACAGTTATGAAGTAGCAATGAAGATAATTTTATAGTTGGGGGTCACTACAACATGAGGAGCTATATTAAAGGGTCACAGCATAAGAAGGTTGAGAATTAATGTTTTAAGTGGCCATTCAGTATCTTAAATGATAGACAATTTCCAAACAGTCTAATTGGACCAGACTAATAAACAATGGAGGGTATTTTTTTTCTTTGTTCTTACTTTAAGTTATTGATGATTTAATCATTTTGCTGCTTTATACTTGATTCAGGAGTGTCTATTCATGGCCTGAAGTAAATACTGATTGTGCAAGGGCCATCATGGGCTATAAAAAATTCCTGAAATAAACCTCATCCTATTGTTGAATTCACTGTGTTGATTTGCTCTTCACTAATAACTCATAATGTATGCATGCAGTGTGTGAAGATACAGAAGTCCCTGAGTTTAGTGCCTGTCTTGGTTTTCTCTGTTAGGAGATCCTGGATGCTCTACAAAAGGCAGAGCCTATGACAGAGGATCTCAAGTCTCAGTTGAACGAACTTTGCCGGTTTTCCAGGGACCTGAGCCCATACAGTGAGAAAGTCTCAGGCTTAATTAAAGAATATAACTGGTGAGCATGAACTGCCCTACTGCTCAAAAATAGCTTCTTTTCCTTTGTATTTCTTTTGAGACAGAGTCTCTGTGTGTAGTCAAGATCCTCCTGCTTGAGTCTCAGTTGTAGCTAGAATTCCAGCTATAATGCCAGGAAATAAAGCTGTGTCTGGCTTCAAAATCCGTCCATACAAAGTAGGAGCTGAGCTGAGCATGGAGTGCTTGTCTGTGATTCTAGCTTCTCAGGAAGCTTATGTGGAAGGCTAAGCTCCTGAGACAGAGAACAGCCTAGGTGACATAGTAAGACCTGGCATAAAAAAAATTAAAGAAGCTAGAACATTTTTATAGTCTGTTAGTGACTATGCCAATTAACTAAGAGTGAAATGTAGCACCACATTAGGTAAATGCACATTTCAAAGAACTGTAGATTTTGCTACGTGTCACTTTAATCAACTTTGTCCCTTTTCTTCTTATCCTCAAATTTGCAAATCACCCTTCCAGTCTCTGTTTGCAAGCTTCCAAGGAATGTCAGAGTAAAGAACAGATTTTGCAAGAACGATTTCAGAAGGCCTTCAGGAGCTTCCAGCAATGGTTGGTTAACGCAAAAATTACTACTGCTAAATGTTTCGATCTACCTCAGAATCTTAGTGAAGTTTCTTCCAGTCTTCAGAAGATCCAGGTAAGAGCTATTCTGTCAGTGCTAACAGCAATGCTGATTCAGGCCAATAGGAGACTCTGGGGTTTTGCCTAAGTGCATTGCAGATTAAAGTCTAGCTTAAGAACCTTAAATTTCAGATAAACCTACCCCGGAGATAATGGAATGGAAACTAGCTCACTCATAGACACAGCAATAAGAGTTCATTATGTGTAATAACACGACTCTTGCCTGGCTGTTTTCATTTAAGTTTTTCTCCAACCATGACAGGTACATAAGATTATTGTTCTCATGTCTGTATGATAAAGGTATCTCAATGAAGTCAGAAGGCTTGTGTCTGAGGCATGGAGTTTGCAGCCACACATGACAGTTTTAATATTTCCCTCACCCTAACTACAACTTCATGGTACCATTTTAGCTACCACCTAGACCTCAACACTTTTAGAAGACACTGTAGTGACTGGTTTTTGTAAATGCGTATCGCGTATGGCTTTATTTCTTTATTTACTTATTCATTTATTTGCAATCTTGAGCCTGTGCTCATAGAATTTAAATTTCCCGCTAGAAAGCATACAGATATAGATGTAGCCAACCATGAATAAGGGGGCTCATGTGAGACCTTTGTCTACAGAACACAGGCTCTGAAATAATGGTGTCCATTCTTAACCAGCTCATGGCTTTGACTCTCAGTTCATGATGTAAGAAGACAGATTTTGTTTGCAAATGTGCTACATTCAAATTCCTCCAGCTTTTCTCCTCGCTAGGGAATTGAACTGTGAACATCTAACCACCAGTTTGTTTATGACTATGAAACCCAGTCCTGTTTTGGGCAACAGTCTTTTCTCTGACTCTTAACCTAGTTGCTTGTATGAAGTAGCCATCCATCGAAAGAGATGTCTTAATGAAATCCTGTATTGTACTTTGCATGATTGCATAGCCTACTTTAAAGAGCAAACAAGTGTATTTAACTCTCCATCCTAAAGGCTGAAGTGAACGGACTATGGGATCAGTCATTTCCTAGTGGGACTAAGCTCTAATGGCTGCATCATGGCATATGGAGCTGTCAGCAGGAGGAAAGAGCCATGTCTTACTTAGGGTTTAGGGTTTACTTACTTAGGTAGCAATAGCTGTGGAGAGATGCCATGACTGAGACAACTCTTAGAAAGGAAAACATTTAATTGGAGCTGGCTTACAGCTTCAGAGTTTAGTCCATTACCTTCATGGTGAGAAGCACGGCAGCACGCAGGCAGACATGGTGCTGGAGAAGGAGCTGAGAGTTCATCTTGATCCACAGGCAGCAGAAACAGACAGTGAGCCACTAGGCTTGGCTTGAGCTTCTGAAACCTCAAAGCCCACCCCCAGTGACACACTTCCTCCAACAAGACCACACATCCCAATAGTGCTAGTCCTTATGAGCTAAAGGGCTATTTGCATTCACACTACCATAGGCTACATCAGACAGGAAGCAAAAAATACTAGGAAGTGGCCAGCTTGCTTTCTTAGAATTCTGTCCAAGCCAGTGAGGTAGCTCAGCCAGCAAAGTTATTTTCTGCTAAGCCTGAAGACCTGAGTTTGAGACTTTGACCTGCACATGAAGAAAGAAGAGAACCAGTTCCTGAAAGTTGTCCTTTCACCTCCACACACTTGTCTCAGCAAGCATGTACATGCAAACACGATAAATAAGTAAACAATTATTTAAAAAAAATCTGTCAAAAGCCTGGCTCTAACTGCACCAGGATCTCCTATCAGATTCTACCTTTTAAGCATCACCAAAACATAGACCAAGGTTTCAACACGTGAGACTTGGGGGGTGAGGGGGGGGGGGGCAATTCACCCTCTCAAATGTAATCAATGTGCTTTCATTAAAGTCCAAATCATAGAGTCTCTAAGCTTGTTTCTTGACAGGAAAAACAAAGCCGCTTTAGCTGCATACTCATTTCATTTCTTCTCTAATGTCAGGAAATACTAATTGGCATCAACTCCAATACCTAGAATGTACTTACTTATAAAGAGGGAAACTAAACTCTGGATTAACCTAGAAGTTGAGAAAGCTTTACAATGTGTGTCATTATGTCATGAACTTGCGCTCTGTAAGCACAACCATAGGGCTGGTAGTATTTTTTGATAAACTATTGACAACAGTGTTTGGTCCCTACCCTGTTTAATAGCATCCACTTATAGTATCCCCCATGGGAGCTCTCCTGTGGCCTTTTGATAGGGGACAGTTGTATTCTGCTGAACAAGTGGTTTGATTTTTATCATATGGACTCTGTAAGATGTGTACTTGCTTGTGCTAATTCTAGATTTGGCATATGGGAGGCTCAGAGCCAAAGGTATAATACAGCTCTACCATTTATACAGAACCATGGTGGCATTTTTAAAAAAACTAAACCTAGCCAGGAATTATTTTATAACACTTATTATCTCTTGGGCCCAATTACATCTGTTTTTTTTAACAAGTTGATAACAGTTCATAAAGTAGCTCACAATGTTTTGCAGTCAACGCAGAAGTCATATTAGAAAATAAAAATTTTCACAACTGGATTGCTAAAGGGAAACTTGGGCCATTTCACTTATGCAATTTTTTATTTCACAGAAAAATTCAACAGTAAATCATTGTATGTCTTAAAGTTCCTAATTTTATGTTTTCCTTACAGGAGTTTCTGTCAGAAAGTGAAACTGGGCAACATAAGCTAAATACGATGCTGTCCAAAGGGGAGCTACTGAGCTCTTTGCTGACCAAAGAGAAATCACAAGCTGTCCAGGCCAAAGTCCTCACTGCAAAAGAAGACTGGAAAAATTTTCATGCAAATCTCCATCAAAAGGAATCAGCTTTGGAGGTACTGCACAGTCACCCCCAGGCATGCTTTGTGGTGTTTATTGGTGGTGGCACATAGTTTCAGTGTCCCACAGGGTTAAGCATTTTGGTCATCCCATTTTGCACAGGAACAGGCAACCAGATGATGTAAGGTGAGGTTGGTGCTGTAAATGATGAGCCCTGAGAACTAGATGGCTGCCTTTGCAGGGGCCATTGTGACAGGCTCACCCATGTGCATCCCTGCAGGGACAGCTAGCCTCACTTCTGAGCGTCACACTTAATATTTCATTTCAAATGCTGCAGTTTAGGAAATTATTCCAGGAGAATAAACAGAAAAACTCCTGCAAGGCTACAGAATATTGGCTCAGAGTTCATATAACTCACACTAGCATCTAGTTTGGCGTGAAGGGAAGATAACATTCATATGATTTCATTTCCTAAAAAGACAGCTTATGACTCTCATATCGCAATTTCTTCCACAGTGCAGAATTTCTTTTCTTCTGAGATCATTTACTCTTTGTGTTAACTCTCCTCTTATATGTATGGAAGGCATCGTACCTTTGAAAAATTTTCCTGGCAGGATAGATTCTTAAGTTGATGATGGGTATAATGAATATAGGATAGAAAGGAGATCGTAAAAAGGAATTGCTATCAGAAAAAAAAAACACACTTTCTTGTTTTTTTTTTTTATACTAAGAGCTTTGAGTTCACCCTTGTAAGCTGGTGTTGTCCATGGCAAACATTCTCCATTGAACATGATGATAATCATGAAGTGCTTGGAAATTACCTGTGACCTGTAGTATCATTAGTACAATGTGGTCTCTGAAATAAGAGTTATATAGTTAATGTGGCTCTCGTACCCAGATTATCTTACTTAAACATTTTCCAAGAACAGGGAGCTCAGAATTGACAGTTTTGCTAATCTGAACTGCCTCATGGCAGGTTTAACTATTCTATTGAATCCAATTCCAGCCCTCCTTCCTTTCCTAATATGAATAGACAGTGTATCATACTTTTTGGTAATAGGAAATTATCCTATTTCTGGAACCTTATTTTCTAGAAGGCCACTCCCATGAAAGGGATTGCAGGAATGTCCAGGATAAGGCATGGACATTCATAGAATGATGCAACTGACTATTTGAGGAAGTCAAGGAAGATGTCCAGAGAAATGATATTTAAACTATACCTTGCAGACCATGTATCCTTTGGATCTTCAAAGATTGACATGTAATTCTTATAGAAAGAACTGAGTTCATGGGTCCAGGAAACCAAACCATGAATGCTGTTGAGAAATGGAAGATGTTGAGAAATTTGAGGCAGACATGAAGTTTAGGCAGAGAAGCAGTAGAGATAAATGGAGACAGAGATTAATATCACACAGTAAAATGTCTGTGTGTCAAGAAATTTGACTTTGAATCTCAACCAGTTTTCCTCATAAGAATGCAAGGTAGTTTCCCCAGGATGGAGCCTATCACATACTCTTACAGATGCAGAGGACAGGACTCCTTACATACAACAGATGCTTCAGGGTACCAGGACCCATTTATTTCTTTAAGATTCCTTGAGAAAGACAGAGTGAGTGATTGGCGGGCCTTAAAGATGGAGATAAACATGTCAACTTTGACTGTAGCATAAAGAAGAATGGTGAATTGTACATAGCCAGAAAAGCAGAAGAAACTTGTTGTAGTGGTGCACATGAAAGTGAGGGTCTAAATAGCAGAAAGAATAATAGGGTAGGCGATTCATCTCTAAGACAAAATACAACAGGATTTGGCAACTGATTAGTGGGGGTTAGTGCCAAAGTTAAGTTTGGTTCTCGAGTGTCTCATCTGGAAGACTGTGAATGAGGAGACTATTAACTGAGATGAGAATGAAGATATAGATACATTGGAAAGTGCAGTCTTGGGGAAGGAATCGATTTAGTCAGATTAATCTACACTCAGTTTTATGTACCTGGAAAGTGATCTGTGGCTAATGATTGGCACCATGGCAGCTAACAGATGCCTGAGGGTCCGACGAGAGGGCAGACCTGAGAAAACAGTGCCTGGCACTGTGGGCAATTACATACACCATTCTGTTTAATTCTCAAAACCATGATAGATCACCATAAATCATTTGTCTCTGTCATGTGGATGAAGAAATGGAGGAGCCATGCATGGTGGTACAGAACTGGAACACCAAGAGACAGAGTGCGGTTAGGAGTTTGATGCCAGGCTGAGCTGCATAGCAAATCTGAGGCCATCCTGGGCTATATAGTGAGACCCTGTCAATAAATAAATAAATAAATAAATAAATAACCTAAAGAAGAAAGTGGGGAGAGGAAGGTAAGTAGGGATGGAAGGAGGAAAGAAGAGAGGGGGAAGGAAGAGGAGGGAAGGCAGACTAAGGTACAGGATGGCCAAGTCTGCCGAATTCACACAGCTGGCAAGTGATGGAGACGATTCAAATCCAGCACTGTGCCCCAGTGATTCATAAATACAGTTATAGTAACACAGGGTTTGAGAACTTCTAGATATCACTGGAGACACTGGAGAAATCATTGGGCAAAACCTTTCAGAGTGAACACAGAGTAGGAAGCCAAGACCCTGTGCACAGACACAAGTGCAGGCCTAAATCAGAGGCTCCAGAGGAGTTTCAGGAGCCCATGTCAAGTGCGTGCTTAATCTTAACACTCAGTCACTGTGGACAGATGAAGCACCCAGCTCTCTCTTGTGCTCCTTGAGGTATTTGCAAAACCACATGGTTCCCTAGTTCACTATGTGTCATGTGTCGAATCTCCACAAAACAGCAACAACAGGAAGACATAAATGTTTTGCATTTACAAATGCATCTGATTATTCAGTTAGTGTTTGGAAAGAATTAATCTAGACTCTGGGGATGCAGCAGAAAGGAAAACAGAGCCCTCTGTTCTGAGGAGCTTACCTATATGAGGTATTTTAACCTCTCTGGCAGCTAATTCGTCTCCCTATGGGAAACATAGAAGACATGATAAAGTGCCAACTCTATCAATGCCCTGGATCAGATGCAGAGAAAGCTTTGAGTCAATGTCCAATAGCCTCTGCAGTCTTCATACTTAGTTTCCCAGATAACATTTTATGGATGCTTTCATCAAATTACCTAAATTCTTTATGTCTTTTGTTGGTACACATTGCAATTTTAATAATAGATTCATATGAATCTAGCACTTCATAAGAAATA
Source organism: Grammomys surdaster (assembly GCF_004785775.1). Taxonomy (NCBI): domain Eukaryota; kingdom Metazoa; phylum Chordata; class Mammalia; order Rodentia; family Muridae; genus Grammomys; species Grammomys surdaster. The sequence goes on along the minus strand of NW_021604601.1, from coordinate 4,628,404 downwards.
GATTCCTTTGTCACCATGAAGTGTATAATATATTACCAGCATGCTTTAATCTGTAGTCATAAGAAATAGATTCCTTTGTCACCATGAGGTGAATAATATATTACCAGCATGCTTTAATCTACAGTCTATGAAAGTATTAGTATCCTTATGTAATAAGCACACAGTTCTCTGTGTTTCTTAATAAATAAGAATAAGTGTATTCAAAACATAATAAACAAAGAGTTGGGGAGATGACTTGGTTGGTAATATGCTTGATTCGTAAGCAGGAGAACCTAAATTCAATTCCCAGCACCCACATAGAAGCCAGGAACTAAGCTAATGGGAACAAGAGGGTACTTGGGCTTCACTGGCTCACCAGTCTAGCCAAACTGATAAGCTCCAAGTTCAATGAGAAATGCCCTCTCTAAACAAATAAGGTAGAGGTGATGGGAGAGTGACACAGTGGTTAAGACCACATCCTGCTCTTGCAGAGGACTTGAGTTCAGTTCCCACCACCTACCACCTACAACTGCACGTAACTCCAGTTACAAGGGAGCTAACTCCCTCTTCTTGTCTCCACAAATACCTGCCCTTATGTGCACATGCTCCCACAGAGACACACACATATATGTGGATAACTAAAAATAAATCTTTAAAGAATATTATAGTAAAAATTAGGGTGGAGAGCAATCATAGAGAAAGTTCTCAAGACACTGACCTCATAGGAACACATTCATGTCCATATATACCCTCACATACGTGTTTATATTCACATAAACTTTCACACAGACACATACACAGCACATAATAAACACATAGGTTACATATGTGTGTATTTATATATAGTGCTACTTGTCCTACCATCAATCAGTTCTTACCAATGCTGGATTATTCCTATAAGGAAACAGGATATATCCCAGGAGACATGAGGCATGGGCCCTTCCATTGTGGAACTTATAGTCTCAGGGTACAGGCCAGGCATCATGGCGGCATCAGATGGGAATGCACAGCCCGATCCTGCCTATGATTAAGCTTGTGGTTTAAAAAATCAAATACACAGTTGAAAAGAGCTATCCAGGGAGTTAAAGAGAATGGTTATAGTTTGAAAGTCAAGGCCTAAACACTCTTAAAGGATGCCAAGTAAAGGACTTTGAAGATCTCTCTCTCTCTCTCTCTCTCTCTCTCTCTCTCTCTCTCTCTCTCTCTC
>NW_021604601.1:4590399-4626818 GCF_004785775.1 Grammomys surdaster | reverse complement strand
TCTCTCTCTCTCTCTCTGAGTATATGTCTGTCTCTCTGTCCCTCTCCCTATTCTGTGTGTGTGTAGGTCACATATTGACATTAAGTGTAGTCATCTTCAATCACATTTAGCCTTATTTTTTTTCCAACAGGGTCTCTTTCTGAACCTAGATGGCACAGAATCTGCTAGTCTGCAGGGACTCTTCTGTATGTCCTTCTCAACTCTAGGATTATAAACCCATGCCACCATGCTAGCTTTGTTTATTTGCTTAAAGTTGATTCTGTGAATTAAATTCACATCCCTGCACTTTTGCAGAGAGTACTTACTGGTGGCCCTTCTCCCCACCCTTTGGGATTTGGGTTTGCTCATCCATCCCTGATATTATCTAAACTCTCGCAGAATCTAAAGATCCAGATGAAAGACTTTGAAGTGAGTGCAGAGCCCGTGCAGAACTGGTTGAGTAAAACGGAGAGACTGGTGCAGGAGAGCAGCAATCGCCTCTACGACCTGCCCGCCAAGAGGAGGGAGCAGCAGAAGCTGCAGGTGATGGGGCCCAACCTCACTCTTTCCTCTGTCCGCTCTGGCCAGATGCATGCTTGGAGCCCTGGTCTTAGCTAACAGCACCTTCAGATGCAGTGTTCCTTCTCCTCGTTCTGACAGAATTGAGTTAATGTTTTCTGTCTCTCCTCTGAGGCATGGTTTGTTTTCTTCCCATAGCATCCCACAGTGTGTAGCTTGAAAATAATGCAGTCTTCAGGAGACTCCAGTTGCTTGTCAATGTTTAATTCCATGTTCTCTGGGTCCTCCATGTGCTTGCCCCAGCCTCTGAATGGTAACCCGCTTGTGCTTTCCAGTCTGTCCTTGAGGAGATACAGTGCTACGAGCCTCAGCTCCACAGGCTGAAGGAGAAAGCTCGGCAGCTATGGGAGGGACAAGCTGCAAGCAAGAGCTTTGTGCACAGAGTGTCGCAGCTGTCTTCTCAGTATCTAGCGCTAAGCAATGTAACCAAGGTAACGCCTGGCATGTGTCTCGTGTGAGTGTGATACTGATGTCACAAAACTGGACTGTCCATAGGTCATGCAGGGTCATCCTAACACCCTCACAGAGTGGTAGCTCCGGGTCAACCGTAAGGCTTGTGCCCATGACATCTCCCTCATTTTGAAAGCAGACTCAATATTTTTACTATAGTTCTTAAGTGGCTCTGTGAAATCAGCCAGGGATCTTTCAAAGACAGAATACGCTGCCAGTTTCCAGCATTAATAAAATGATGTTCTATGGCACTTTGATTCCCAGGGCTCAAGACATAACCCGAAAGCAAATTACACAGTTTTCTGTGCTGAAGACTAGTAGATTAAATTATACTAGAAAAACGTGAACCGGAAAGCAGTTTAAAATGTATTGTAGCTATAGAATAAGTCTAGGGTAATTTTTAAAACGTCAGCCAGCTTTTGTGTATTCATTATATAGAAGGTGAGGATGTGTTAACTGATAGTTTCAGTTAAGACTCCAAAGCAGCCGGGCAGTAGTGGCGCACACCTTTAATCCCAGCACTTGGGAGGCAGAGGCAGGCGGATATCTGAGTTCGAGGCCAGCCTGGTCTACAGAGTAAGTTCCTGGACAGCCAGAGATCAGATACACAGAGAAACCCTGTCTCAAAAAACCAAAACAAACAAACAAATGACTCCAAAGCAGAGTTTGGAATTGTCAATGACTAGCCTGAGTAAATCTTTCAAGGATATTTAGGATAAAGTATTGAGTACACACAGGACTTCACTGGGTGAACCCCACTAGAGTAATACAGACCCTTTAAATGGGACAGTTCTTTCAAGCTTGGACAAACTTTAACATTTACTTCTTTTTTAAAAAAATTTCAGATGTTAGCATTTAGGAACTCTACTATATGGATCTTTAAATAACGTGACATTGTCCATTTTACTGTAAAGTTACTTCTGATCTGCTAATTTGGGTCTTCACACAGTCCTGATGTAAACTGTCTCCATTTGCATACGCATATGATTTTAGAAAACCTAGCACGTAGCTAAAGTTAGAATGGATTAAGAACATCTCATTGCCGGGCAGTGGTGGCGCACACCTTTAATCCCAGCACTTGGGAGGCAGAGGCAGGCGGATTTCTGAGTTCGAGGCCAGCCTGGTCTACAGAGTGAGCTCCAGGACAACAAGGACTACACAGAGAAACCCTGTCTCGAAAAACAAACAAACAAAAACAAAACAAAACAAAAAAACAACAACAAAAAAGAACATCTCATTGTAACTGATATGTTAGTGCACATCTGGAAGCCCAGGACTCAAGAGGTAATGGCAGAGGAATTGCTGTAAGTTCAAGGCCGGACTGGGCTGTGTCATGAGTTAAAAGCCAGGCTGGGCAGCACAAGCAAGACCCTGTCTCAAGATAATTAAATTAAATTAAATTAAATTAAATTAAATTAAATTAAATTAAATTAAATTAAAACCAAAATACAAAAACAAACAGAAAAGCCTTCCCAAACACCTTTTTCACTCCTTTGCAGTGGCCTAGATATTAAAAAGCAAGAGATGTTTGAGTATTTAAGAACTTGAACACTGTAGAAAATCTTCATCCACTCTGTTGGCTATGACCTGAAGTGAACAAAGAGGGAAGCCATGAAGGTTTTCTTGTCATCTAAAATGCAGATGTGTGTGCTCTGTCCTCTAAATGTATCCTCTGTTCCACTCCTGTGCAAAATTATGTTTCTACTAAATATATACATATTAGATGCTATTTAGAACCATTACAACATATGAAATTGCTATGTTTCAAGACCACCCACAGCGTAGGTCTGTAAGAATACGTGGTGTGTCCGTTGAATGTGAAAGCTAAAGACGATGGTGGATTGAATGCTAATATGCATTAAAAAGAAACTCTGCTGAATAAAAAGTAAGTCATGATTCTCCTAAGTATATCAGTGTAGGGCAGCAAGCTGCAATCATCATGCCTTTTGACCTGGTTATTCTACAGATTTTCCATGATTTAGATAGGCGTGCCACATACCTCATGCAGTGAGCCCAGGTTTGCTCCCTTTCGAAGCAGACTCTGATGAAGTGTTAGTTTCCAATAGCAGCAGGCTGTCAAGTCTCAGTGGAGCTGACAGCTAGAAAAACCATCTCTGTCATTTCCAGGAGAAAGTATCCAGGCTGGACAGGATTGTTGCTGAGCACAGCCAGTTCTCCCTGGGCGTTAAAGAACTGCAGGAATGGATGTCAGATGCAGTTCACATGCTGGATTCATACTGCCTCCCCACGTCGGATAAGAGTGTGCTGGATGGCAGAATGCTCAAGCTGGAGGTGTGTATACTGAGAGGCCTCTTACTTATACATTGCCTTTTCTTGCGTCTCTATCAGCCTGGTATGACTTTGTGGTCCTCTGTCTATATGAAATGTCTAGATGCTCTGTGGATGGATGTTTTCTCACATAACATGCTCATCCGTAAGCATCAACCGTTTGTTTCAGTCTGAACAAGTTCATCCACACACAGACTTTACAAAAATAAAATAAAATAAGACACAAATGTGGTGATTTGTGATCAAGAAGCCAGCTTCAAATTCCATCCCAGTCACATGAATTCTGAGGAAATATTTTGGTGAAACATTTAATTCACTGATTCAGTTACTTTTCTGCCTGTATCGCTTAGTCAACTCTCATTCCATCTTGAAATAACCAATCCTGTTTTGCATTTGTAATGAAAAGAATTAATCTTCATTTCATCCATCTCCCCCTTGTAACTTCAGTGCCTAGATTGGCACTCTGTTTTGACACCAAGGGATCAAAAGTGAATATAAATATGAATATGAATAAATATGACCTTTGCTCTCCAAAGCTATGTTGTCTGCTGCTGAGGTTGAAGTGCGGGAGACGATGATTTCACATGGTGGTGGTGGTATTGGTGGTGGCTAGAAAAAGTAAATGCTTTTTTTTTTTTTAAGAGAGATGGAATGTTCTGGTGTAGATGACTGGATGGAGGTTTGAGGGAGATGAATATGGGGTTAAAAGCTAGAGGGAAGAAATGATGGTTCCGAGGGTGGCGAGCTTGCTGTTCCTTCCTGACCATGTAGGCACAGGGCCACTAGAGGCTCAGCTAAGCTGCAAAAGATGTCAGCCATAGGGATGGGAAGGGAGCAGAAGGTTTGCGTTTTGACAGATACTACCTCTCTGGCAACTTTGGACTTTAGATTTCCTTTTCTTGCTAAAAGGACTGATGCCTGTGAAAACCTTGATCCACATGACCCATTTCCATGGGGAGGCTGCACTAGATACATGTGAACTTTCTGTCCTGAGAACTTTGAGGGTCCAGGGATATACAGCATCCCCCTCTGTTAAAATGAGATGTGGAAGGAAGGAATTAAACAGAGAAGACTCAGGACTAGGATGCAAAAGCTACTCAGATACCTGCAAGTCTTCAGGGCTTCTGAACTATGTGGCAAGCCAAGGATATTAAATATATAAACATGAAGAATTCTGTCTTTGTTTTTTTGTTTGTTTGTTTGTTGTTACTGTTTTTTAACAGGCTCTGTTGTCAGTGAGACAGGAAAAAGAGATCCAGATGAAAATGATCATAAGCCGGGGGGAGTATGTTCTGCAGAGTACCTCTCCTGAAGGCAGCCCTGCTGTTCAGCAGCAGCTGCAGGCCATGAAGGACATGTGGGAATCCCTCCTGTCTGCAGCAATTCGATGTAGAAGGTGAGTGAAGCCATGCCCGGTGCCCGTGAGTCGTGACTGGAAGATGACAGAATATTCCAATGGTGGCTGTTCTCCTTCCTAGCTTCCTCTTTCCTCCATCCCTTCCTTCTCCCTACTTCCTATTTCCATTTCTTTCCTCCTCGCCTCCCTTTCTTACTCCCTTCCTCCCCTCCCTTCTTATAAGAGCTCTAAAGAGCAAAAGAATCTAGAAGGTATGGCTTTTACTCTGAGTTCATCTGAAATATTGTGCCTATGTTTTGTTGCTGATTGATGCTTAGAAACCAAAGGATAATAGACATTTCATAAAACGGGGGTAGTTTATAAAGTCAATCTAAGTGATTCACTTGGGAGGATTCTCAAGGAGATATTCATCAAGGACTGAAGGAAAGGAATGTCACCAAACCGGCCTCACAGTACCCAGCTGGAATTATTTGTCTGGGTGACTCCATGCTGGTTTTTTTGTTTGTTTGTTTGTTTGTTTTTGTTTTTTAAAGATTTATATGTATATAAGTGCACTGTCACCATCTTCAGACACACCAGAAGAGGGCATCCGATCCTATTACAGATGGTTGTGAGCAACCATGTGGTTGCTGGAAATTGAACTCAGGACTCTGGAAGAGCAACCAGTGCTCTTAACTACTGAGCCATCTCTCCAGTCCCTGACTCCTTGCCATTTTAATACCTCTAAGTTGTCCCATCTGAGAAGAGAGAGTGGAGACACTGGTAAAGAAGCAACCAGGACACAGGAGAGGGTTGAGGGCTGTCATCAAGGGGTGACAGTTCCTTGGCACTTTTGTTAGCATTTCTCTCAATCTGGGAATGCAGAAGGGCCCAGGGACTCTCCTCAGCCTGAAAGATCCAGTATCCAGCACCCAGAAGTCCAGGGGCAGTTTTCTGCAGTAGGAGGTCTGAGGAAACCTGTGAGAGGCCATTGACAGGAGTATGCCAAGACATGGTCACAGTATGAAAATTAGTCCCAATAATTCACATCATTAACTAATGTGATATGTGTATTGACTAAAGGAAATACTTATCTGCAAGGGGAACGTTACGTGTGCATATTTAGACAACTTCAGGGAATATTGCCCCATTCTCCATTGTGATTTTATAATCTTTAAATTCCCTGCAGAATGGTCATTATGCTTATTTTCCCCAAGTTTGTTCTTCCTCCCAGCAGTTACTGTCTTCTGTCCTTCCTTCTCCACATAGCCTTATGGTTTGACTTGCTGGGGATTAGCTCGGTTTCTGACTTGATCTGGACATCCCATTCTGGGTGGCCTTCAGTCTCTCCAAGTGATGGTGTTCCCTGGACCCTCTAGAGGTCGTGTTTAGACCCACTTTGGAGCTTAGATTTAAATGGACTCTGCTCTCTGAAGCTATTTTCATCAGAAATTTAGAGTGGGATTTAGCAAGCCCAGGCCAGTCATCTATCCCAGGTCTCTGGATGCTCTGCTGGCTACAGGGGATCGAATGCACATGGCAGACATCAGAGCTGTGGAGATGCTCAGATTAGGGAACTGACATCTTACCAACCCCTTGCAGTCAGCTGGAAGGAGCGCTCTCAAAGTGGACAAGTTATCAGGATGACGTCCGGCAGTTCTCCAGCTGGATGGATGGTGTGGAAGTCAGCCTGACTGAATTGGAGAGACAGCACACAGAGCTACGGGAGAAAGTAACAGCTCTGGGAAAAGCCAAGGTTCGAACTGGATTATACCTGCTTTGCATTCTAGCGTAAACTTCAGGCAAAAGTGGCATCAGCTATGTACCAGCAATGCACACACAGGGAAGTTAAACCCCATGCTTAATTTCTAATATCTTTCTCAAGTAGGATGTTATTTGTAGTTATGTAACTCAGAAGCAAACATTTTCTTTTCCAGTATAACCATATACACCGATGTTTTATAACGCAGGCCATTTAAAATGTGTCACCTCTTAATGTCAGAAGTAAATGTGCTTTCTCTTCCTTATATTCTTTTCACTACCACTGTTATTCTTTTACCTACCCACTCTCTCATCCTCAATGCTGGACGTTAAAACCAAGGCACATGCATGCCAGGCAAGCGCTGAGCCACTGAGCTAAACTGTAGGCCCTATATTACTACTTTTGTACAGTTTGGGTCCAACATCATACAGTTGTAGTACAACATGAAAAGATTTTAAAATATGTAGAATTTTAAAACTCTCACTTTGAAGTAGTATTCAAACACAGCCATGCTGGAGCTGGGTAGCATACCTCCTCCAGGGCATACTCTTTGGAATAATAATGTCTTGAGCTGAGTTTACTGTAGTCTGCATGGAAATCCTTCAAGCTCTCGATTTCTGCCTATTTGCACCATTTCATACGGATCAAGTTGGCCTCCCCCTCACCTCAGGACCCTTCCCTTTCATCTCCATATTAGCACTTAGTTCCTGACGATCCATCTGCTTTACCTGAATTCTAAGGCTCCTGATTCTCATCTTGTTTCTTGTTGGTCAGTGACTGCTCTACTCCTGTAAAGGTGAATGTTCCATTACCCTAAGAACCCCACATTGGTCCCTCCTCCCTTTTTTGAGATGGAGGTCTCCTTATGTAGCCCTGACCATCCCGGAACTTACTCTGTAGACCAGGCTGGCTTTGAACTCACAGAGATTCTCCTGTCTGCTTCCTAGTGGTAAGATTAAAGGTGTTCCCCACAACCTCCTGACAGGTTTCCCACTGTTTACAGTATACTATTGAGCTCCCTTAGGAGTTTGTAAGATAGCAAACAAGTGTCTTCTAATAGGAATGTGTATACTTACTAATAAGTACTTAAGTACATAATTATAACTGGGAGATGTCACAATTAAAGGAGATATCACAATGATATGGCATGGTGTGAGACACTAATTTGGAAAGGGTTAGCATAGATTATTTGGGATCAGGGCAGAGGGATAAGCAAGAGGTTTTTGAAACAGGAGACAGGCAGACAGTACCCTAAATGATTGAGAACAAAGAGTAGTCTGGAAGTAATTGAAGACAGAATTCTATCATGTCAATAGGCTGAGGAAGGAAAGGTTCTGGTGCATTGTGGGATGAAGATTTCTGGACAGCAGTGGAGGGTGCTAGATGGTGATCTGGGGGAGGGTGCAGGCTCTGTCTCTTACACTGTGTTCAGGCCTCCAGTAGACTCCATAGCCCAGCTTGCCCTAATCTTTCTTTCTCTCAGAGTTTGCCTCTGTCTGAGAAATTCCTGTTGAAACACGATTGAAAGTTAAGAGTGGCCTGGAGTAGATACTGAGAACAAGAGACTCCTTTCCAATGTTCTAGAGTGTTTGAAAGGAGGGGTGGGGGTGGGATGGCATTGACTGTCTTAAAAAATGGCTGAGGAAGAAGGCCTGATAAGACAGAATGGTAACAGGGTAGAGATCAGGAGGCCATTCATAGACATAAGAAATTTGAAATATTCAAAAAATACAAAGTAGATAATAGGAAATTAAAGTCTCCGAGACACTCTAGACCAGATCTGAAATATATATTGAAACATTATATGCAGATATTTTACGCGCACACACACACAGGTCTGTATAATCGAATTGAATGGATGGATAGATGAAGGTCATTTGTCACCAGTACAGTTAGAAACCATTAATTTGCCCAAGATCGTTGTCGTGCTTATGCATGAGTTATTCATTTTATTGTTTTTTTTTCTTTCATCCTCTAGCTATTAAATGAGGAAGTGCTGAGTCATGGTAGCCTGCTAGAGACCATCGAAGTCAAGAGGGCAGCCATGACAGAGCATTACGTCACCCAGTTAGAACTGCAGGATCTGCAAGAACGGCACCAAGGCCTCAAAGAGAAGGCCAAGGTATGACTGGCCAGGGTCCTGTGGACTCATTCAGGACTGACGACCTCGTGAAAACAGGGTGAAAAAAGCTAAATGAACCTTAGTATTTTAAAAAACACCACTAGCAAAATCAAACACAAGTTAAAACATTGACAAAGACCCAACTAGAAATGTAACATTTTCACAAAACTTTCAGAGGTCTTTGTATTGAAAATTCCTAAGTTCTGCATGATATCTGGCTATGGGAGTTTTATAAAGTAGAAAACAATCACCTTGTAGCATTTGCCAATTGTCACCAAGGCTTCCCAAGGAAAATTACAACACCTTTTAGGAACATAGTCTACTTTATTAGAAATCCAGAAAAACAAATCGACCAACTCCAAAGTCTCATTTAAGACACAATGTAAACATTTCCGTTTTCAATGCTAACCATAGTGACTTTTTCAGAAAAGTAAACTTACTTTGTTTTTGGTAAGTCCATCTAACATTTCATTAAAAATTGATCTTTGAGATCTTTCCAGACTTAAATATTTGTTTCTCTATTTTCTTATGTTTTTCTTTAGAGAGAGAAATACTATCTTTTCTTTTGTTCATTTTTTATTAGTTCTTTGAGAATTTCATATATTACATTTTGAACGTATTTGCCCCAATCCACCCCTCTTTCTATCGGTCCCCATTTGTGTCCTTGGTTTGCATAGGAAACTTAAAGGTTCTTTTCAAAAGGAAATTATTTGTGTTCTGATGACTTAATAATTATGCTTTTCTTAAACTTCAAAAGTGTAGCTGACAAGATGCTTCAGCAAGCAAAGGTTCTTGTCACCGTACTTGACAACTTGAGTTTGATCCAGACCCCAAAGTTGGAAGGAGAGAACTGACTCAAAAAATTGTCCTCTAGCTACACACATACACACACACACACACACATACACACACATACACACACACACACACACACACAAATAAATAAACATAAAAGATTAAACTCCAAATGTGAATTCTGCATTCAGTGATTCTTTCTTACTCATTTTAAATGCTGATGACAGGAATCGGTGACAAAATTGGAAAAGCTGGTCCGCCTTCACCAAGAGTATCAGAGAGACCTAAAGGCGTTTGAAAGTTGGCTGGGGCAAGAACAAGAGAAACTTGACCGATGCTTAGCTCTTGAGGGTGACACCCACACCCATGAGACAACATTGCGCAATCTTCAGGTAATTCTATCAGAGACCAAAGGGTTCCTTCCTATGAAAAAGAAGCCATGATTTCAAGTGATGGGAAATTAATGAGACCTGCAGAGAGCTGATACATATTCAGTTAAGGTGAGGCTCGATCTGGAACATTCTTTTTCCTATCACTTGTTGGGCAATTTAAACCAACAAAACCAACTCTTGGAAGATTTGTTCAGCTACTAGGATGGCCTCTGACAGCAGTAGCTACTGACCTAGTGCCCAGGGCTGATTGACATGCCCACCTGTTGCTCTCAAAAGGACGGTTTCAGATGAAGGATAAAACATCAGGAACCAACAAAATGTGGCAGGCCCTGAGTGAAGCTGAGAGCATGCTCTGTAGCCACCTGGCGTCAATAGAAACCTCTGTACTCCTGAAAGTCTAGGACTTGGCAAAGAGTTCTAGAAGAAATCAGAGGAGCTAAGAGATGTGTGGGTGCTCAGGACAGTAGGCTGGAGCCAAAGGCAATATGTCAGAGAGACTGGGTACATAGTCCATGGACTGTGGTCATATGACTGTGGTCATAGTCCATGTCCTTACTCTTTTGCATAGTTCCGTGGCACCCAATACAAAGCAAATACAACACAAACTAGAGCAGATAAAGATGGCTTGGGCATTAATTCCAGCCACTGAGGAATTTACAATTTAGTGATGGAAACAAACCCACGAGATTATTGTACACAACGGGCTAAGGACAGTAATAATCAGTAATAGACTAGTGCAGAGGAACTTATGCCAGCATTGAACCCTTAGTCACTCACACCTGCAGAGTTAGGTAGGTCTTCAGCGAGGTCTCCATGAAAAGGCTAGTAGGAGCAGACAACAAAGAACTGCAAAGGGCTGATAAGACCACCCCCATGTCCCACTAGGGAGTATCCTGGGACTTCTTAACATGGTGTTAACCCCAAATAGAACTGACTCAAGACGAGCAAGCTGTCCTTACAGCTAGAACAAGGTAGGAAGAGCAGAGACTCTCATGGATATCCCTGGTGTATGCAACTCCCATGACCTGCTGAGTTTCAAGGAGTGTTGCATAGTGCCGAGTGAACAGGTGAAGGTTAGGACTCTTAGACTCTAATTCTCCATGGGACCTGTTGCTAGGTGACTTCAGACACTAAAGAACCTAACCTCACTCTGTTTTTTGTCCCAGTGTTGTGAGAATTCAATGAGGAGAATCTCTATCTTGCTTAAGTATCTGACCTGTTCACGAGATAAATAAATACTAGATGTTATGCAAATTAGATTTTCACTAACTGACTTAACGGTCTCATCTATCCTGCCTTTGAACAGTACGAATTCTGATCTATGAGACCTTATAGGTTTGACTGTTGCTCTCTCTCTGTGTGTACTTATTCATTTTGTTATTGTTTAGGACAGGGTTTTGTTACACAACCAAGTCTACCCTTAAACTCAGGATATCCCTATCTCTGTCTCCAGAATACAGGCTTCCTGACACCCAACAGCTGTTACCACTCACATGAGAGCAGTTGACATTGTTTCTTTAAATAGCCTTCTTCCCTCTCCCAGACACTCTGGGTAGCAAAAGCTGAGCTCTTAAAGTTGTTGTGTAGGATTTGAGCAAGTTCCTGCCTAGATGCTTCTCTTATTTTTGGTCAGTTCAGTCAGATGAGCACGGCTCAAACGTAACTCCAGGCCCTTGCCGCCCATGTATTTCTTCTACACTGTCTGATTTGAATCTCCACAAATGCTGAAGAGGAAGGTGCATGGTGGTGGCAGGAGCCAGCAGTGGAGCATCTGAATTCCCTGCTACACCACAGTAGGCTTCTCTAGGTTCTTTATGTCCTCCAACCCATACCCAGTGGTGCGTGGAATCTGCTACTAGGTGTCATTAGACACAGCCTCTCTGGTGCCATACAATTGCTGTGAGATTAGATAAAGAGTAAGGAAACCTTAAACAGTTCATCAATTCATAAAGCAAAGAAGTATTAGATGTTAGACACATCACAATTTTATAGACTACAGTCATTGATTTTATATAAACCGGGGGGCTAATTTGAGTCGTGAAACATATATCCACACTTAAATATCAAACTATGCTTTCCCTTTGGCATAAATACTTGACATATGGATAGATGAGAACATAGCTTGTAGGAGGATAGTTTATTTAATAGATAGAACTGTTTCTATAAACCATGTGAGCAGAGATAAGTTAAGATTAGGCTGGGGAAAATGGCTCAGTGGTTAAAGGCACTGACTGCTCTTCTAGAGGACACATGTTCAATTCCTAGCATCCACATGGCAGCTCACAGCTGTCTGTAAGTTCAGTTTCAGAGGATCTGACCTCTCACACAGACATACATATGGACAAAACACCAATGCACATAAACTAAAAATGGAAGGAAGGAAGGAAGGGAGGGAGGGAGGGAGGGAGGGAGGAAGGAAGGAAGGAAGGAAGGAAGGAAGGAAGGAAGGAAGGAAGGAAGGAAGACATGATGTTGTACACCTTTAATCCCAGCACTCTGGAGGCAGAGGCAGGCATATATCTATGAATGAGGCCAGCCTGGTCTACAAAGTAACCCCAGGATAGCCAGGGCTCTGTTAAACAGAGAAACTTTGTCTCAAAAAGAAAAAAAACACCAAAAAATTAGAGATTAGACTGGGTATCACATACCTACAGATTGTGGCCACAATGTCTGTGCATTAAGAAAAGTTTCATAAGCACAGGATGGTGACACCCAGTAATCTTGTCTATGGCTGGATGAGCACCACACTAACAGGATTAAGTAATGGCAGCACTGCCCTGAGACCTACAAAACCTAAAGTATTTATTTCAGAAAAAAAATATGGAAACAAATTTAGGAAAGTGTATACAACATCATCTTGAAAAAGTATAAAAATTTGCAAATAAATCCTGTATGTTTGTACGGTTGATATGGAGATGTACATTGTCCTATGTCATGTGCACACAAGAACACAGCACAGCACTCTGACAGTGCACTTGTGGAAAAGGTGTTGTGTGACTTCATAGCATGTGGGATCATTGTAACTTCCTGTAAAAGTCATCACATACTGTCAATTTCAAATGACTGTAGGCAACAGCGTAGACCTCTCTTTTAGGAGCAGGATTACTCCTGGTAACCCTGTCTCACTAGATAGTTCAGGATGGCCTTCAACCTGCCATATGCCCTAAGCTGCTCACAGACTGGTAATCCTCCTGCCTTGGTCTCTTGTGAATCCTGGGCTCCTGTCTGTACACCGTGGCATGTGTTTTGTTCCATTGATTTTTTTTCATTTGTTCGTATGGCACTAGGGATGGAAAGTCAGGGCTTTTGCATGCTGGGTGTGTACCTTATTGAGCTAAATTCCCATCCATATTACTACGTTTTGACTAACCGTGTGGTTACCTTTAACATTCATGGTGTGATTATTTTAACATGGTGATTTTTATTGCAGATAATCATATCATTCACCAACATGGATTTATTCCTTATGAATATAATTTAAAGTATATACCATTTGGCCAGAATATTTAAGAATCTGGCATTTTTAGAAAAAGCAACACATGCTATTTAAGATCTGTTCACACTCGCCGGGTGGTGGTGGTGCACGCCTTTAATCCCAGCACTTGGGAGGCAGAGGCAGGCAGATTTCTGAGTTCAAGAGTTCGAGGCTAGCCTGGTCTACAGAGTGAGTTCCAGGACAGTCAGAGCTACACAGAGAAACCCTGTCTCGAAAAAACAAAACAAAACAAAACAAAACAAAAACAAAAAAAAATCTGTTCACACTCAATTGTTTAGGGCGAATCTTCAAGGCACATACTGTGGTCTAGGGCATATATCTGTACTTGGAAACTGCCAGTAGGTTGTGCAATGATTCAGCCTCCCAGGGCTAGATGCCTACAAAAGGCACTGGTCCAGATTTTCTGGCTACCACATTCCCTAGAGTATAGTCCTGGAAGAGGACTCCCACCAGTTAGCACAAGAAGGATCCCCACTTCCTTTCTCAGCAGCAATTGTAGCCCCAGTTTGATGCCAAGGCCACCAGCCTTGAATGTTTGTCTAAAAAGACTCTGAGCTGTAATAAGCCTACATTATTATCTTATGCAGCAGCGATTTTTTTCATGACTACGTTTGCTACAGGCTGAAAAAACAATCAAATTTCAGAAACTTAGTTGAGGAATTGTTCTTTTATTTGGAGATTATCAGGATCGTTCTGCAGATTTAGGAAGGCAACATCCAGTATTAGGTATGCATTTTCTTTTCTTTCTTTAAGATTTATTTATTTATTTATTTATTTATTTAATGTATATGAGTACACTGTAGCTGTCTTCAGACACCTCAGAAGAGGGCATTCGATCCCATTACATATAGATATGAGCCACCATATGGTTGCTGGGAATTGAACTTGGGACCTCTAGAAGAGCAGTCAGTGTTCTTAACTGCTGAGCCATCTCTGTAGCCCCTGCGCCACTTCTGACCTCTCACGTTTACCCTGTCTGGGTACCTAGTTATCTAATTCTGGCTTAAGTTTAAAGACCCCTAGGGCCTTGTCCTTTTGCCCCACCCTCGGTGGTAGAAGGCTGTGGAGCCCATAGAGAATTGGTTGGAAGGGCTCTCGGTATGCATTTTCTTTCTTTTTTAATTAATCATTCCATTCGTTTACATCTCAAATGATATCCCACTTCCTGGTTACCCCTTCTCCAAGCCCCCATGCCACAGCCACCCTCCCCCTCCCCTTTGCCTGTATGAGGGTGCTCCTCCAGCCACCCACACTCTTCTGCCCCACCGTTCCAGCATCCTCCTATGTTGGGGCATCAAACCTCCCCAAGACCAAGGGCCTCCCCTCCCATTGCTGTCAGGCAAGGCCATCATCTGCTACTTACATATCTGGAGCCATGGATCCCTCCAGGTACACTCTTTGGCTGATGGTCTAGTCCCTGGGAGAACTAGGTGGTCAGGCCAGCCTATGTAGCTCTTCCTATGGGGTTGCAATCCCCCTCTACTCTTCCAGTCCTTCCACTAGCTCCCCACTGGGGTCCCTGAGCTCAGTCTGATGGTTGGCTCCAAGCATCCACATCTGCATTGGTCAGTTGCTGGCCGGACCTCGCAAGGAAACACCACACTAGGTTCCTCTCAGCAAGCGCCTCGACCATGGCAACTGTGTTGGGTTTGGTGTCAGCAGACACAGTGAATTCCTAGATAGGGCCATCCCTGGTTCCTTCAGTCTCTGTTCCATTTTTTGTCCCTTCCTTTTTTTGTTCTTCCTTTGGACAGGAACATTTTTTTTTCTTTTTTTTTTGAGACAGGGTTTCTCTATGTAGCCCTGGCTGTTCTGGAACTCACTCGGTAGACCAGGCTGGCCTCGAACTCAGAAATCCGCCTGCCTCTGCCTCCCAAGTGCTGGGATTAAAGGTGTGCGCCGCCACTGCCCGGTGAGCATTTTCTTAATAGGGCAAAATGAAATCACATTTGTCTCATGTGAACTCCAAGCTGGAGCACCTGACTTAGCCAAGACACACTGACTGACATGAACTGCAAGTCAGACATGACACCCATTCCCTTTCCCTTTCCCTGCAGGAACTTCAAGTGTGCTGTGCTGAGGGTCAGGCCCTGCTGAACTCAGTACTTCATACCAGGGAGGATGTGATCCTGTCAGGCCTCCCCCAGGCGGAAGACAGAGTGCTGGAGTCTCTTCGTCAGGACTGGCAGGTTTACCAGCACAGGCTGGCTGAGACACGGACGCAGTTCAACAACATTGTGAACAAACTGAGGCTGATGGAGCAGAAGTTCCAGCAGGCTGACGAGTGGCTCAAAAGAATGGAGGAGAAAATGAGTGTCAGGAGTGAAGGCCAGAGTAGCCGATCTGCCAAGGAGATCCAGTTGCTTCAGCTGAAGGTGCAACTCGGGGGAATTCCTGAGCCCTGTCAAAGCAAGTCACTTGGCATAGTTCATAGTCCATTCCACGAAAACATTTAGGAACTATGTATAAAGTAGTTGTCTTCCGAGTTCTCACCATGTTTACCTAGAACATCTAAAGTAAATGCAACAGTTCTCTCTCTCTCTCTCTCTCTCTCTCTCTCTCTCTCTCTCTCTCTGCAACGAACTTCTTAGGTTCATCTATAAAAGAATATGGTTCCTTGCTGGGCCAATAAGATGGTTCAATAGGTACAAATGCTTGTTACAGGTCCCTGATAACCTGAGCCTGGTCCCTAGGACCCACACCGGAAGGTCAGAACCACCTTAAAGTGTCCCTCTGACCTCCACACATGTTGCAAGCACATACACATTAGTGATCTATTTTTAAAATTATTTTTAAAAAGAATACAGTTTTTCAAAATTATTATATTTACTTCCCCTGTCTACTGCTGTACTTTTATAAAATATATATAAATGACAATTTTCTACAATGATGGTGTGATATGAAAGGGGTCTAACATAGTCGCTTAAGTTAACAAATCATAACTAGTTTCATTCTAATTTTTAGTTGTTCCCATATCCAAAATGATACATAGGTCTTGGCAATTAGTTTTCATTATTTCAGCAATTTAAAACCAATGAAACTGAAAAGGGAGCCATGAAACACTTAAAACAAACAAACAAACAAAAAAACAGACATTTGAACCTGAAGTATAAAAGACAAAGGTATAAAAGACAGAAGAACCTTGAAGTATAAAAGACAGAGAAAGGTACCCAGAGTTGTAAGTATACAATTGCTAATGGCACTTTTGTGACATAACTTTCTACAAAGATTATATTTGGTACTCTTTCAAGACCGCATCTCAGAATAGATATACTCACAAACACACACAGAAATCATGTTCTCTCCAGCAGATGCGTACAGTATTTGTCTTATTTAAGAATGTCCAGGTCTGAGTTTCTTTGTCTCTGGTTTCATACATCAGAAGTGGCATGAAGACCTGTCAGCGCACAGAGATGAGGTTGAGGAGGTGGGAACCAGAGCACAGGAGATCCTGGAGGAGAGCCACGTGAGCAGCAGGATGGGCTGCCAGGCCACCCAGCTGACTTCCCGGTACCAGGCCCTGCTGCTCCAAGTGCTGGTGAGCTGTCCCCTCCCCCATGCTTACAAGGGACAGCCACCATCTTGAACCAAAGTGGTCTTTCCAACGTCAGCTGAAGATACTCATGGTCCACAGTGACCCCGGCCCCAGGGCTTTCGTCTGCAGTTCAGACTTCTCTTTACTTTCACAGGAGCAAATAAAATTCTTAGAAGAGGAAATCCAGTGTCTGGAGGAGACAGAATCATCCCTCAGTTCCTATTCGGATTGGTATAGCTCCACTCATAAAAACTTGAAGAATGTGGCTACCACAATTGATAAAGTCGATGAACCAATGATGGGGAAAAAATTGAAGACATTGGAGGTAGGCATGCATCCTTCTGGCTCATCCCCTCTCTCCCCTCCTTCTCCATGACTCTTCCCCCACCCCCACCCTATTTCCCGTGTAGATCTAGAAGCATGTGTGCTCTTTCTGATGCCAAGTGATTGATGACATTCAGCTCATCCATGTATTCCAAAGATGTTTCCACATGATTTCAGGCCAAAGCTGACTCCACTTATGTGTGATAGCTCATCGTCTGAATGGCCTATGTGCAGCTGTTCTCCCAGTCTTCATGACACAAAGCCTGGCAGTTAGATTTTTACAACTACTCTTATTACATCCTGGAGCATTAACAGGGAGTTTCTCCTTAGTGGAGAAAATGCCTCCATAAGATTGGGCTATAGGCAAGCCTGTAGGGTATTTATTAGTTAGTGATTGACAGGGGAGAGCTCAGCCCAATGTGGGTGCTGCCATCCTGGGCTGGTCGTTCTGAGTTCTATAAGAAAGCAGACTGAGCATCAGTTGCTGCCTCCCAGTTCCTGTCCTTACTGGTTCCAATGATGAACTCTTGTATGGAACTGTGAGTGAAGTAAACCCTTTCCTCCCCAAGTCACTTTTGGTCATGGTGTTTTGTCACAGCAATAGTAACCCACTTTCTTTCTCAGGTTTTATTAAAAGACATGGAGAAGGGCCACAGTTTGCTGAAATCAGCTCGAGAGAAAGGGGAGAGGGCCGTGAAATTCCTGGAGGAGAGTGAGGCCGAGGCACTGAGGAAGGAGATCCACACCCACATGGAACAGCTGAAGAACCTGACGAGCCTTGTCCGGAAGGAGCACATGAGCCTGGAGAAGGGCCTTCACTTAGCCAAAGAGTTCTCAGATAAATACAAAGTGCTGACCCGGTGGATGACAGAATACCAGGAAACCCTGCGCACGCCCGAAGAACCAAAAATGGAGCTATATGAGAAAAAAGCACAGCTATCCAAATACAAGGTAGCGCCTTGCTAACCCCTGACACACGTGCGTGCACACGTCAGGCAGGGAGCAAATGGAAGAGTTATTGATCCTGAAGTGCTGAAGTGTACATACCTGCATCCTCTCTCCTGATAACTTCTGAAGCTATATTTGGCTAAGTGTACTACTTTGGCATTATTTTTCCTATTAGGGACTGATATTCAAAAGTTGACATAATCAATCAATGGACACCTTTATGGTGAAGATAGATATGGGTCTTCTCAGGAATATTTAACCCCCAGCCTGAGAGCCTCATGTGGCTGAACGTCACTAGGAATGGGCCAACTTCAAAATCATAAGCTTAAAAATATTAGGAGATATTTTTGCAAGTTTTTCCAGTAACTTGACTACATGATTCTTAGATGTGACCTTTGTCACTCACAATACATCTACTCCATCTTGCCACGTCCGTTGTTCTTCTACTTCTTTTTATTTTGGTTTCCCCAGTCTTCTTTGTATCTGACCTACAGCAAATTGAAAATGAAATAGACAATTTAAAGACAAAAATTCTAATCAACCAATCCTAGGTAAACGCCAGAGAATTTAGTTCCTGAAGGAACAGTAACACATTTTATAGATATAGAAGAGATATTAAAATAGCAGAGAAAGTTATAGATTCATCTGCTCAGACTTTCAAAATAGTCACCGAAGCTGGTTTCCATTTACATGTGACATGTTGTCTTGAGTGACTTACACTTTTCTACCCACCTGGAAAAGTTGGCATAGATATCAAGATAGAAATACATGTACATACATACATAAATACAGACACACACACATATACACACAGACACATATAGACACACACACAAGTACACAGAGACACACATACACATATAAAATTCATTGCCCAGTACCTTGACAGACCTGTAGGCCATCTGGGTTTGAAGCGACCTCGAAGGCTTAGCAATAGTCTTTAAGAAAGACAGTGTGCTGGCTCACTCAAAGCTGCTTCTGAGGAAGCTTGTGGGATTTCTAGCTACTATGCTGTACCTTGGCCTCCCCACAAGGCTTGGTAGCTTGTCACTGAAGATGATGCATTTCCCATCAAAGCCCAGCAGAGTTAAGTATGTCTTGAGCCTGTCTCAGCAAGTTTGCTGCTAAATGTTTTCTATTTAAGGCCACCTCTAATTCAATCCACAGCAGACTTCGTGACCTCTAAACTCAGAGATGGTTCCTCACATGGCTTTTTGTTGACATTTATATCTGTTGAATATAATGAAGTGGGAGGCAGAAATATGAACTGTGTTCAGTTTTGTTAAATGAAATGTTTTTCTCTAAGTTCTTCTCCACTACTGAGAGGCCAGTCCATGTTTTGCTTTCCTCTGCACACTATTTAAAACTAGCATAGTGCCAAGCAGTGGTGGTGTACGCCTTTGATCCCAGCACTTGAGAGGCAGAGGCAAGCAGATTTCTGAGTTTGACGCCAGCCTGGTCTACAGAGTGAGTTTCAGGACAGCCAGGGATACATAGAGAAACCCTGTCTAAAAAAAAATAAAAAATAAAAATAAACAAAAAAAAACAAAAAAACCCACAAAAACAAAACAAAAAAAACCATAGCATAGCTATACTGAGATGTATATATTCTCTTTAGTTCTTGGTACTTATTGGTTCAATAAATATTTGCCAGGGCCTTCTTGAGGTGGGTGGTATCATGCCTTCCACAGGCACTGTGTATTTTCTTCTTGTTCACCTGGATGAGATGACTGTTTTCCCCCTTTTTGTTTCTGTGATTCAAGTCACTACAACAAACGGTGCTGTCCCACGAGCCATCCGTGACCTCGGTGCAAGAGAAGGGTGAGGCACTTCTGGAACTGGTACAGGATCAGACGTTAAAGGACAAGATACAAAAACTTCAAAGTGACTTCCAGGACCTCTGCAGGATAGGAAAGGTGAGGAGGGAGCTGCTGGGAGCACGGACTCCCCAGGACGAAACCCGCCTTCTTCCTCTTTGCCACAGACTCAAGGGCTGACATACATCATAGACACATTTAGTAGTCCGATGCCTGAGGTTTTTCCCCTTTTCTTGATGAGTTTCTACTTAATTAGTTTTCTGTTAGATGCTGGAGATGGAGCCCATGGCTTTGAATGTATTAACCATACACTCCACCCCTGAATCACTCCCCAGCTCCATCCTGGTAGTTTTTCTGATACAATTCACACTGCCTAGCTTACTAGTTATCTTATAATTCCTTAAATATGACACAATACTTGAGTAGGTTTGGAGCTCAAAAGTCAACTGACACGCACCTGGTTTTGTAGGAACGTGTCTGCAGTCTGGAAGCAAAAGTCAGAGACCACGAAGACTACAACACTGAGCTCCAAGAGGTAGAAAAATGGCTGCTGCAGATGTCTGGCCGCCTGGTGGCACCTGATCTTTTGGAGACAAGCAGCCTAGAGACCATCACCCAGCAGCTTGCCCATCATAAGGTACAGCTAATGTCACCACAGGCTGGCTTTGATCACCCTGCCAGTGTGTGTGTGTGTGTGTGTGTGTGTGTGTGTGCACGCACATGTGTGCGTATTTGTGTGCATACATCTGTGTTCAAGTGCAGTTATGAATATGGCTGCTTCAAGAACCTGGTATGAGTCTCAAACACATCTGACAATTGAGAGCTGTCTTGGCTAAAGGTTTCTACTGCTGTGAACAGACACCATGACCACAGCAACTCTTATAAAGGAGAACATTTAATTGGGGCTGGCTTACAATGTCAGGGATTTAGTCCATTATCACCATGGTAAGAAGCTTGGCAGCATGCAGGCAGACATGATGCTGGCAGAAGAGCTCTCCACCCAGGTAAGCAGGCAGCTGAAGAAGACTGAGACACACTGACCAGACTTGAGCATAAGAACCCTCCGAGCCTGGCCCACGGTAACAGACTTCCTCCAACAAGGCCACACCTCCAAATAGTGCTGCTCCCTGTGGGATCATTTAGCAAAGGAAGGGATTCCTTTGGCTTTAGAAATATATGCCAAATGTGTAACACAGGGCTAGTCAGTCTGCATCCTACCCCAGCCGCACACCTTTCCTAGCAGGGACCTAAGAATCTCTGGGACAGCTTGTCCTTCTGACGTCTCACTCCATAACTGTGCCGGAAATCACAGAGAATGCCTTTCTATGAACCAGAAAGAGCAACAGACTTTCTTATCTTTATAGATCTGTATTCTTAGTAACTGTGTGTACTGGTGACAGATGGCATGTGGACCATTTTATGGAATGATCTTTTGAGATCATATGCCTTGATCTTAACGAGAAATTATCTATGATGGAATCGATACCTTGTGGTGTGTCATGAAAGCCATAAGCCTCTTTGTCAGAGGAAGCTTTTCCCCTCACTAATAAGAATAGAAAACCACTAATCTTTGAGCAGCTCTCCTTGAACATTCCAGATCTCTCCTGATGCTGGAAGCTAGGTGGGGTTGTGGATACACGGACGGGAAATGAGCACCTGCGCTGACATTTTCTATCAGGCTCTAAAAACATGCTGTCCTGTTTCGTATCCTATCACTGTGATAAACGCCATGCCCAAAGGCAACGTGGGGAGGAAAGGACTAATTTCACCTCACAGCTCATCACCATCCTTACTCCATCATGGAGGACCAGGAGTTCAGTGCAAGAGCTGAGACCAGAGGACCACTGCTGACTGGCTTGCTCTCTGTGGCTTGCCCAGCTGCTTTCCTCTTCAACTCAGGACCACCTGCCCCACCCCGCCCCACAGTGTGCTGGGCACTCCCACATCAATCATTAGCTTGATTAGACAGATTTGATTGGAGTAATAAAAATGCTTTGTAGAGTTGCCCAGAGACCAATTTTATAGAGGCATTTTCTCAGCTGATATCCCTTCTTAGATGACCATAGTTTGTGTCATGTAGAACAAAGACTAGTTAGAACAGATGCTAATCCAGCAGATAGCCCATTCCTGCAGTGATCTCAGGATGTGGTCTCCCTCTCCCCCTCCCCCTTTTACCCTGGCTGCATTACCCTTACAGATACCTCTCTGAGACCAGGCATAAACACACTATAGTCTTAAAATCACGTCATTGTCATGTGACTAATCCATAAATCATTCACCCTTCCTATCTGTGGCTTACTGAAATACAAATGTGCTTTTTCACTTAAAGCATAACCAAGAGAAATTAAAAAACATGTTTAAAAACGTTTGTTAGACAATAGAATTAGCTCTTAAACTTGATGCTTAATAAAGAGGTTGTTTCAAGCTGAGAATGGAATTCTGGGCGCTCTCTACATTCTTCATGTTTTGCAGGCAATGATGGAGGAAATAGCAGGATTTGAAGACCGTCTGGACAACCTTAAAACCAAAGGTGACACTTTGATTGGCCAGTGCCCAGACCATCTGCAAGCAAAGCAGAAGCAGAGTGTGCAAGCACACCTGCAGGGCACGAAGGACAGTTACTCAGCCATCTGCAGCACAGCCCAGAGGGTGAGTGGTCCAGAGTGGTCCATGCAGTGATGGACTGAAGAGGAAGGCTAGATTTTCATAAAGGACAAATGCCAGAGTCCTTGGAGTAGCTTTGGGGTTTTGCCAGACAGGAAGTAAGAAGAGTTCACAGCTTTTGTGTGTGTGTGTGTGAACACAAAACAAACATGTCAGGCATCCACTTCATTGGAGGAAGCTTGGAAATTCAGACATTCAGTTCCATCCAATCTTTTTAACATAGTTAATTATCAAAATATATTAGGCTCTGGATGTGGCTCACTTGGTAGAGTGCCTGTCTAGTATTCATAACGCCATGAATTTGAGCCTCAGGACATATAAATCAAGAGTGGTGTCACATGTCTGTAATCCTAGCATTATGGAAATAGAATCCACAGCGTCCAAAGGTCACAGTTATCCATACTACATTGTATTTCGAGTTCTAAGTCAGCCTGAGTGATGTGTGGTACCCTGTTTCAGAGAGGGGGAAAGGGGGAGGAAGAGGGGTGGAGGAGGAGAGACAGAGACAGAGAGCAGAGAAAGGGAAACAGTTAAAAAGTTGTTTGGTAAATTGGGTGTGATGGCTCATGCCCATAATCCCTGCACTAGGAAGGTTTAGGCAGGATGGTTGCCATGAGCTCAAGGCTAGCCTAGGCTGGAAAGTATAGACTCTGTCTCCAAACAAACAAAAAGAAAAGTTACATTGGCAATTTATACTCATTTACACACTATCAAAGCTTCCCTATAGTCTGCCATTTATTTCATAGCACTCAAATAAGTGCATTTTAATTTCCCCACTGTTGATTTTTTAATACAATAAAGCCTGGCTTCTACTTTAAGTCAATATTTTTGGTCATTTTTGTGTATAAAAATTGAAGAAGTAGAATATGTATATGTCAGTTTCAATTAGACTTTGATAGGCATATTTCCACAAAACTACATTCTCAATGTCATATAAATAAATCTACAATAAATAATAATTATTCTTTTAGTAAAAACCAGTATTGTAAACAAGTTGATATCTATTTTTATAGGTTTGGGTTTTTATTATTTTGATCCTTGATTTTTTTTGTTATTGATGGGGTAGGGTTTTTTTGTTTTGTTTTGTGTGTTGCTGTTTTTGAGACAGGGTCTTAACTGTGTAACCCTGGCTAGCATAGAACTCACTATGTAGACAAGGCTAGCCTCCAACTCACAGAGATCTGCCTGCTTTTCCTTCCAGCTTGATGGAATTAAAGACATGTGCCGCCATGCACACCTACTTTAGGATTTTTTAAAATTATATACAGTGTTTCTGTTTTTGAAGTATTACAGTGTGCTTTTTGTTATTGGGCCATCCAGGAGGACGTAATGAAATAACACTGGAAAAGAGAGATTAATTTGTATTTATGAGAGAAAAAATAAACTGCAGATGATATCAGTTGATTCCTTAGAGTTGAAAAATTCACCTTGAAAACATATTTTTTTTCCTTCTGAATTGAGGGTTTCTAACTCACACGGCCTAACCTTGAGCTCACATGAGCTCAAGTAGCCATGTCGGTCAAATGGTTGAAAACAAATTAATTGAATAGTCATACTAGAAAAAAATGTATGAAGGAATCCCAATTGTGGTTGTTTTAAACCTTTTAGACTTCCTTGTTTTTACATGTATGAGTGATTTGCCTGATTGTGTGTATTGTACTGTGTACGTGCATGGTGCCTGCAGACAGGGACAGCTCTCATCCCCTGGGACTGCGTTACAGATAGCCGTGAGCGGCCATGTGGTCCTGGGAACCAAATCTGGGGCTTCTCCAAGAGCAAATGCTCTCAACCCCTGAGCCATCTCTCTGGTCCCTGCACTGTTGTTATTGATATCGCTTCCTTGGTGCAACGCCTGCCTCAGAAACTCCTCCATGTCCCCATATGCTATTATTTATTTCCAGGAGAGCATCAGAATTAGAAAAGTTTGTTTGTCTTTTAAAGATGCTGACTCATGTTTTGTTTTTAGCTCCTAGTTTAAATAAAAACTCCGGTATTTATGATACAGAGGGAAAGCTTCCAGAACCTCTGGCCTATGTTCTTGAGAATTGATTTCAATGACTTCATGTCCCCTAACACATTTTGCCCCATATATGAACACTGGGTCTGTTGTATATGACATTATTATACATGAATATATCAAGGAATTATAAAGTGGGCTATGGCCATTGCGTTTTGAAACACATGCAGCCATGTTGATATGTGCACAACGCTAAGGAGTCCTGGGGATTTAACTGGACTGGCTCAACCTGGTTGTTTTAGAGTGATGTTTGTAGAGACAGAAGTCAACTGTCACATGTCAGCTCTATTGTGTCTCAGGTATACCGCAGCTTGGAATATGAGCTTCAGAAGCACGTCAGCAGGCAAGACACTCTACAGCAGTGCCAGGCGTGGATCTCTGCAGTCCAGCCAGACCTGAAGCCCAGCCCACAGCCACCTCTCAGCAGGGCGGAAGCTGTTAAACAGGTAGTGGAGTCTGGGAAGTTTGCTATTAGGAGTCATTCATTCATTCAAAACTATGCTGGCTTCAGGGAATAGTGACGTATAAGTGAGGTCCGGCCTTGGCAATACTCTATGTTCTAACCATAGAGATGGAGAGAATATGGACCTGTGGACCTGTGGAATAGAATATAGTTCTTTCATCAAACCTCAACTCTAAAACCTAATCTATCAGCTCCAGTACCTAATGTCTCTGAGTCTGGGTTCTCTCTTACATGAAATGATGCTTGTACGTACAACTGTTACTCAAAACGCATGGAGAGTTTGTTCAGTGACCCCGTCTAATACCCAGGTGTGCAGTCCCTTGTTGGAAATGGTGTGCGTGTGATATTGGCAACAAACTTACCCATGTCTACCCAGATTCTTTACACCCTCTGTAGATTATTTTGAATACTTAATGCAATATAATCCTACAAAGATAGCTACTATTATGAGGTTGTATATGTAGCTGTGACAAGGAAATAAGTCTGGATATATTAATGACACACATTTTGGTTTTCTTCAGTGCTTTCAGTGTACTGAACCTGTGGGCACAGAATCTCTGGCTAGTGAACTGGCTGTGTATATGTATATATACTTCTGGACTATGCTTGAATTCAAACGTCACCTCACAAAGGGATGGGAATGGGAAACAGAAAAGCAATACTGATTCCCCCTACTGTTGTTTCTCTCTTTACATGCACACACATGCCACACCACCGCACACACACACACACACACACACACACACACACTCACAGTGTGCTTCAGAAGTGATTGCTGAGTGGCTGATGAAGGGAATGTTAATTGTTGTTACATGAAAAAGACCTATTGCGTAGTAATATAATATCTGCAGGCTTATAATCATGCTATGGAAACCTCATTCTGATATGAAGAAATATTTCTAAAACCTTTGTGCCTGGCAGACGACCATGCAGTGAGAAACTTGTGGGAAAATAACATACAGGAATTTGTTTGTGAATGTTATTACTGCCAGGTGAATTAATAATATTAAGTAACGATTTAAATTTGCTTATGACAGGGATCAATATAACATCCTTGTTTGTTTAGTCCTCACAGAGAACATGCCCATTTATTCCATTCCCAGGGTGCACTGGGCTTAAGTGACTTACATTATTAAGTCACAAAAAGTTCATATCAGTACACATATCATACTTTGGGAAGCACTGTATAAGAAAAAAATAAATGTACCTTTTTTTGAGCCAAAAAAAAAAAGAATTAACAGCTATTTAGATTCTGATTTTTCCTTTTTACAATTTGCATTGTGTATTAAATGATATGAAACAGTAAGTTTCCTTGTGGCATTCTCTCACATCTTCTGATCAGACCTTTTCTGCCCTCTCTTACGCTCCCCTGCCTCCACCCATGTCCCTAATAGCCCCCATTTACTCTGAAGTCCTTTATTTCATTCTCCTAAGTCTGTGTATGAGAAAAATCATGATGCTTGTCCCTCTTAGCCTGGCTTGCTTTGCTTGACACAGTGGTCTTCAGTTCCAACATCCTGCTTTATGGCAGAAGATACATCTCCATCATGGCCGCCAACCACATTTTCTTGCCACCATGAGCTTCTTTGAGTTACCCTTTTCTCCATGTGGGCCTTTATTACTGATGAATTCTACTTACCACATTTCAAAACAAAAATTAATTTTTCTCCTGTGTTGCCACCAAGAAGGAAGGGGTGGGTGCCACACAAAGAGTTTCTTGCAATGGCTGTGCGCCAGAACAGGGAAGGATTTACTACACTAACCAGGATGAGACACTGGTCTTGCTCAAGTTCCTGAGTGTGTAGCTCTCCCCCTCCCCTTTCCATATGCTGGCCTCCCACTTGAAAGAAGCCACAGAAGGGAACTAGAGAGGCTGTGGGCCATCTGGATCTCAGACATGAAGGCGAACAAATTTTGTTTGGTCAAATTTTCTTTCTGTTCTTTTTCCTTTGTTTTGTCCCAGCTAGTTAATGTTTTCCTTGTTAGGCACTGTCTTCAGGCGAGAATGTACAGGCCCCCCACAGTTGACTGGTAATACGATATAGCTGGAGCTCCCCACTACTGAGGATTCCTCGCGGGGCAGATTCAGTGTCAAGCTTTAACCAGCATCTACACTGTGGCCCCACGTTGTATTCTGACTTGCCAGTATCCCTCTTTTAGTAAGCACTCCATAGTACATACCAGCAACACTCTGAGTGACCACAAGAAACTAATGCAACAATCTGATTCCAATCAAAATCACATTTCTATGAGGCATGGAGTTAGGAATTGAGGAACTGAGAAGAAATAATGGCATATCTACCTTTGAAGTTAATTTAGCAATCATCATTTGAAGCTGTTTCTATTGGTTAGGATTAAGGTAACTGTGTTAGTCATGAAATAAATCATTATCCTTTAAATTACATGCATTTTTAATTTTTTTTAAATTTTTAAAATTTAGTTTAATTTTTTTTTTCAAGATCAGGATTTTCCATGTAACCTGTGGAATTTACTCTGTAGACCAGGCTGGCCTCAAACTCACAGATATCTGTCTGTCTCTGTCTCCTGGGTGCTGGGGATTATAACTCAATTCATGACAGCTTATTTTCTTGTCATTTTGAAAAATTCATCCTTCTGGGCTAGAAGAACTCCTCTGCATCGTGGGACATGAGATGGTCCTTTTCACACTGCTTATTGTGAGGTCATGATATGCTAGATGGTGCTTTTCACACTGGTTATGGTTAGTAAGAATAACTGGATGTGAAACACTTTGCACATTGAATGAACACCCAAGACACTGCATGATTGGAAATAGATGTGTATTTCTTACAGCCACAGGAGAAGCTGACAAGTCCTCTGTGTCCTCTATTGCTCCATGTGTTTTCTGCAGACTGTTCGTTCACTCCATGTTAAGAGTAACATTCAGGCCAAGGCCTGGTCATGATTCATCCAATGCTATCCATCATCTTTTAGAATAAATTCCAAATTTTATGCCACAGCCCATGGATTTTCATAATTTGTCTAACAGAGGAAGATTTGAGGTAGCAAGGAGTTTACTTTTTAAAATTTGTTGAGACTGAAGTAGTGGTCTGAACTTAGGGGACATCTTATTATGTCCCCTACCCCCACCAGGGCCATTTAGTAGCGATCAAACACAGTGTAAGTTGCCACAATTAGCAGTAGTTGGGATGATGCTGATTCTGAGCAGATACAGTCCAAGGATACTACTGGACATTCCAGAGTGCTTAGGACAGGCCTACCCTCAAAGAGCTATTTACCTCAGATGTCAGTGGTTCTGAGACTAGATATGCTGACTAGAGGCAGAGAGCAGAATGTCAGAAGGTTTGTCTTATTTAACATGGTAGCTTCCAGTTCCACCTATATACCTCCACAGCACATGATTCCGTCTCTCCTTAGAGCAGAATAAAATTGTACTGTGGACACATGGCACATTTTCTTTACATGGCACAAGCTCTTTACACATGAGCTTTCTCAAGCCATTCCTTGTCTTCCAGCCTTTTATTGCAGATGCAATTAATCCCCTTTGATAGCTTCCATGACTTAGTCTCTGTTCACCCTTGATCTCTGACAGCCTCCATGACTTGATCTCTCTACTCTGTTGATCTCTGATTGACAGTCTCCATGATGTGATCTCTGTCTACTCCCTTGACCTCTGATTGACAGCCTCTATGACTTGGTATCTGTCTACTCAGTGTTCCCACTGCTTTGGCCCTTTGCACCCACTGCCCATCTTAGATTATCTTTGTCCTGTTTGGTGGCTCACTTCCCCAGTATGTTCAGATCTAATGCTCTGAGCCGTCTTGGAGATATGCTGCTTGTGGAGTAGCAGGGCTTTCCCCACACAGTCAAGCCTCTCAGCACCTTTTCTTCCGCACTTGGTGTGCCAGCCATGCATCTGCTGACCTATTACCTTGTTTGTCCCCAGAAGAGTGCCAGTCTCGTGAGAGCCAAGATTGTGTTGTTTGGAGCACTTTATACCCTGTATCTAAAACATACGCTTCTTCAATGCAAAGCAGCTATGTTTCTGTGTTTTCATGAAGAAATAAAAAAAAAAACTACACTAATAAGCCATTCTTGGAATCTGATAAGGAACCCAAGTCATATCATTCCAAAGAAGCTTCCTAGCTCATCCTTCTCCACGCTATAATACTCAAGCATGTAAATAAGCAGAGACAAGTGTGCTGTGATTTTTTTTTCCTAAATGAGAATGCTGGTAGAAAAGCTAGAGAATCTGGAGACAAGCCTTCCATTCCCCTCTTCCCAGACCACGAAGACAGCTTTAATTATAATGGGAAGCAGATGGCAGACAAACAGATCCGCCCGTGTGTTTTGAATTCTCTCCCGTGAGTCACAAATATATTTCAGGACAGTGTTGAAAACACTTGCCATAACAAAATGATTTTTGAAATATCAATAAAAGGCTACCAACCGCACAATTGGCCACCAAAACAGTGCACCCCGCTTGTTCAATCTGACAATCCCTTTTTTCCCCAGGTCAAACACTTCAGAGCTCTGCAAGAGCAGGCAAGGACCTACTTGGATCTCCTGTGCTCCGTGTGTGACTTGTCAGACTCCTCAGTGAAAAACGCAGCAAAAGACATTCAGCAAACAGAGCAGCTGGTAAAAAAAAAAAAAAAAAAAAATGTTCATGATCACAGCTAATTGTTTTGTCTGTCTTGTTATGTTCCCTTCATCTTCAAAGACTGTAAGGTTTAAAGAAAAATATTTCTGGGGATATTCTTGGTATAACCCTCTTCGAGCCATAGTAATGAATCAATATATGAATTTTTGCCATCACAGAAATGAAGGTAGCTACTAAGATACTGGAATCACAACTGAACTGTTTAGTCTATTCAACCACCGCCACTGGCAACTTCCTCCACTTTAATTACCAGTCTCAGGCAGTTTTCCTATTCCCTCACACCTCTTTCTGACATTCCTTTCTCCTTTCCCATTCTGTTCTCTATGTAATACTCTGTATGAAGAGCCCCTTGCCCTAGCTTCTTTCTATCAGGCCCACCAACTAGCCCAGGCTAGTACTTAAATCCTTCCAAGGGTGACAGAATCAATTATCCTGAATAGTTGTAATAAAACAAATTATATACTTCCAAAAGCCAGAAGAGCAGATCTAAAGACAATCTAAAACATTGATAGGGTTGTGTATAACAGTGTGGTAAATCTGTAATCCCACCCTTGGGGTCGGGGTGGAAGAGGTCGAAGCAGGAAGATTGTCAGAACTTCCAGACCACCCTAAGCTGTATAATTCCCTGTTTCAAACAAACAAACAACCAAATCAAAAAGCAGGTAGCAACATTGACCCAAGGTTTTAAAGACTAAAGATAAATGTATAAGAGATGTGAGCCTTTCTTAATTACTCAAACCCCAATTTACCAGTCAAATAGATGTATTTACTGCTTGGCCTGATGGGAAAAGTCTTGGGGCACTTTCTGATTTCATACATTGGTAAAATTTCTTGGCTCTTTGAAGCACTGATTAAAATCACATGGGAGAACTCTTAGATGTTTTTATTCGCTGGAAACGTTTAAGCTTAAAGGCAATCTGTTTTTCTCGACACAGTGCTTTTCAGATCTAGCTGAGTGTAAGCACAGGGTCAGGCTCTGCCCATGGGCCCACTGACAACCCATATGTCAGATTCACTGAACAGAAATGAGGCCATGGAGGGAGGAGGCTATGGAGATCTGATAACCTTTAACTGTGTTTTCTCCAGATTGAGCAAAGGCTGGTCCAAGCACAGAACTTAACTCAGGGCTGGGAAGAGATCAAGAACCTGAAGGCCGAGCTCTGGATTTACCTACAGGATGCTGACCAACAGCTGCAGAACATGAAGAGAAGGCATGCTGAGCTAGAGATAAATATTGCTCAGAACATGGTCTTGCAAGTAAAGGTAGGAACTGATGCCTGCATAGGGTCGGGGTCAGGGAGGAGGCCAAGACAGAGCAAGAGATGCAATGTACTCAATACGTTACGTTCACTTCTGTCTGCCCAGGGGTTTGAGAATCCTTAGACACTGGGACAGTCACTTAAACAGTAAGAGAGTATGAAGCATATACTGAGCACAGTATTGTGCACCTGTAGTTTTCTGTACTTAGGGGCTAGGAAGGGAAAATGTCGTGAGCCCAGGAGGTCGACTAGCCCAGACACTGTAGCAAGACGCCATCTCAGTAAGTAAATAAATAACATTTTGTATATATTCTCTGAGTTCTCTATGGCCATTTTCATATGAAACATTCACTGTTTATAAGCAAAATAGCTGACCTTTAGCCCATAGAACTAGACTATTTAACAAACACAGGGCCTTAGCGTTCAGATTGTCTTAGCATAGAGTCTTGAGGTTTGGTCTGTTGCTAAGTATTGTAGTGCTAAATTGTGTACCCAAAGATCTAGACCTTTGGGTGAATTATAACATTTACCAGGTTTTGTCATACAAACACTGTTCCTCAATTTAAAACTATTCCTTAAATAAAAATGACTACAGCCAATTACTAGAGAGATTAGAGGTAGGTGTCTTTTAAGTCTGCTTGCTGGAGGTGAAGGAGGAGAGAGGAGAGAAAATGAGGGGGGAGGAGAAGGCACCAGGAGAGAAAAGGAACCATGAGCACATGGCTGGGAGAAACAGCAAGTATTTGGGGTACATCACTGGGCAGGAAGCCAGGCTAGCAGTTAAAAAAGTAGATTAGGGGTTACCCTCCCCCACAGTAATTGTCAAAGCCAAATAAAATAATCATAGTCTGAGTCTCATTTACTTGTAAGCTAGACAGGAATAAGCTTAAATTGGTTGTACTATACTCTAGCTATAAGAATGTAAGCCCACTTGTTAAAGGCATCCTTAATATGCAATTAATTTAAATAAAGCAGAAATATATTTATAATCTATACAGATTTGTATATACTTGAGAATTATAAGTATATTAACTTGATTGGAAAGAGGGTCATATTTTAAACAAGCTTTAAGACTGCTTTCTTTGCAGGTTCAGAACTAAGTCTTGTAGTTAGGAGAGATGACAGAGGTTCTGGTTAGTCAACAAAATGATGGACTGGGTATTAGGTCTATCTTGTACCTTACTAATACAAATTGGTATAGTTATGCTCTAATTGTATTTTGAGAGAAAAGTTTTATCTTAACAGGAAGGATGATATGTAGGAGGAGCTATGGTGGGAGGAGTAAGGAGAGGAGGAGGAGCTAGGAGATGAGAGAGAGAGAGAGAGAGAGAGAGAGAGAGAGAGAGAGAGAGAGAGAGAGAAGAGTAGGGGAGGGGAGCATGGAGGCAGATGTTCGCGTGTCTCCGCCAGTCAAAGATAGTTGGTATATCTAGGTTGGGTATTGGGTTACAATTCTGATTGTATGGGCATCTTGTTATTGAGCATTACCAAACTTATAAAGCCTTTGATTAACATTTTAAAAAATAAAAAACAAAACAAAACAAAAAAACAAAAACAAAAAAGACTGCTTTCTTTGATAATAAGTTATTTCTACTTCCTACTGGAATATTATTTGTAACTACCGAATAAAAAAGAATAGAGGAAACCTGAGTAAATTTATTTTTTTCCATAAAAGCATAGACTCTTTATTTTGTTTTTATTTAAAAGTTTTTTCCATACAATTTTGAGAAAAATAAGACCTTACTTTAAGGAAGCATACCTCTCAAAACAATACAAAGCAAGAAAATATCAAAATTACTCTGATTCTTTCACAGTTCGGAATTTGTGTTTAGAGAAAGAATCGTGGGTTTTTTTTTTCATGTTTTTTTTTTTCTATATTCGAAGCTATTGTATCTGCATTTCAGTTTGCTCACTCAGGAGGGTTTATAGCTTATGTCTTGTTTTCCATTGTTACTTTCAGGATTTTGTTACACAGCTACAGTGCAAGCAGGCCTCTGTGAGCACCATTGTAGAAAAGGTGAACAAGTTAACAAAGAACCAAGAGTCCCCCGAGCACAAGGAAATAACCCACCTGAATGACCAATGGCAAGACCTTTGCCTCCAGTCTGACAAGCTATGTGCACAGAGAGAACAGGACCTTCAGAGAACCAGCAGTTACCATGACCACCTCAGTATTGTTGAAGCCTTTCTTGAGAAGTTTACTACAGAATGGGACAACTTGGCCAGGTAGCAGAAACCACCCAGTGGTTCGCCATGATGCTAAGTCAGAAGTTGACAGAATATCACTAACCTCCTCATTTTGTGCAGGAGGGCTTCCTGGTTTGATTTAGCACCAATTACCAATAAGCGAAAGAGATGGTTTTGGCTGTGGTCTCCGACACTATTCCCATGATAATGACTCTGAATGTTTTCACCTTGAGTAACTGCCAATCATTGCTTGTCATCCATGACTCTGTACAGTAGATCCATCTTAAACCATGTTTAAATTCATATTCCAAAAGTTTCCTTGCACGTCTGGGAAGTAATACAGTCTATGTACTGTAGTCAAGTTTGGTCACTGTATAAGATACTTTTGTTGTTGTTACTGTTGCTCTGACCAAGTATTGTTTAGGCTCAGAGTTTGAGTGGGATCCAGTCCATTGTAGAGGGAAAGATGCAGTGTTGGGCATCCTCACAGTGGTAGGGGTATACAGTTGATCTATCACCACATCTTGGACCAGGAAGCAGAGGGCAGATAGGAAACAAGCTGTGTTATTAAAACATCTCATGGCAGCCCATGAGTCATTGGTTATACCTTCCAGATAGTACCATCTAGCACTGTATCATTTATTGTCCCTTGATCCAAAAAGAATGACTGTAAATAGATTATTATTGATTGTACTAAACACTATTGCTTACGTTGCAGTAGATATGTGTTTCGCTAAATGTGACACAACACATATCATGTTACTAGACAGATCATTCAGACCCAGAGAAAGCTAACAGCATATGGAGATATTGTCAGAGAGCAGCACTGTCCAGTAAAAAGAGAGCTGAGAAGCATGTAGTCAGCCCTTGATCTGACTCAAGGGCTAGATGGGACTTGAATTCCTAACGCCAACAGCTTCATCAGTTAACCATAAATTGAGGTAGGCGTAGTGAATCTGAGCTCTGAATGTCCCCTCAATGAAATGTTATTTAAGGGGGTAAGGAACTGATTTGCTCCTGTGTTGTCTGTGTGTTTACAGATCTAATGCAGAAAGCACAGCTGTCCACTTGGAGGCTTTGAAGAAGTTAGCCTTGGCCTTGCAGGAGAAAAAGTATGCCATCGACGACCTGAAAGACCAGAAACAGAAGCTGACAGAGCAGCTGAGTCTCGATGACAGAGAGCTGGTTAGAGAACAGACCAGTCACTTCGAGCAACGGTGGTTTCAGCTCGAGGACCTTGTCAAAAGGAAAATCCAGGTGTCGGTCACTAACTTGGAGGAATTGAATGTGGTCCAATCCAGATTCCAGGAGCTGATGGAGTGGGCTGAAGAGCAGCAGCCTAACCTAGTGGAGGCCCTGAAGCAGAGCCCACCTCCTGGCATGGCTCAGCACCTCCTCACAGACCACCTGGCCATCTGCAGTGAGCTGGAAGCCAAACAGGTACTCCTGAAGTCCTTGATGAAGGACGCAGATCGTGTGATGGCTGACCTTGGCCTCAATGAACGGAAGGTGATCCAGAAGGCACTCTCAGAGGCTCAGAAGCATGTGAGTTGTCTCAGCGACTTGGTGGGCCAGCGAAGAAAGTACTTGAACAAGGCCTTGTCTGAGAAAACCCAGTTTCTCATGGCAGTCTTTCAGGCCACCAGCCAAATCCAGCAACATGAGCGAAAGATCATGTTCCGGGAATATATCTGCCTACTTCCAGATGATGTGAGCAAGCAGGTCAAAACATGCAAGACTGCCCAGGCCAGCCTCAAGACTTACCAAAATGAGGTCACTGGACTTTGGGCGCAGGGTCGGGAATTAATGAAAGGAATAACAGAGCAAGAAAGAGATGAGGTGTTGGGAAAGCTCCACGAGTTGCAGAGTGTCTATGACACCGTTTTACAAAAATGCAGTCACAGGTTGCAAGAGCTGGAGAAGAGTCTGGTTTCTAGAAAGCATTTTAAGGAAGATTTTGATAAAGCCTGCCACTGGCTTAAACAAGCAGACATTGTCACATTTCCTGAGATCAATCTCATGAATGAGAAGGTTGAACTCCACGCCCAACTGGACAAATACCAAAGCATTCTGGAACAATCTCCAGAGTATGAAAACCTTCTGCTCACACTACAGACGACTGGACAGGCCATGCTACCATCGTTAAATGAAGTTGATCACTCCTACCTCAGTGAAAAACTCAATGCCCTGCCCCAACAACTCAATGTCATTGTCGCCTTGGCTAAGGATAAATTCTATAAAATCCAGGAAGCAATTCTGGCCCGAAAGGAATATGCTTCTTTGATCGAGTTGACAACCCAGTCTCTGAGTGACCTGGAAGACCAGTTCCTAAAAATGAGGAAAATGCCTTCAGACCTAGTCGTTGAGGAGAGTGTGTCTCTTCAAGACAGCTACAGAACCCTTCTTGGTGAGGTGGTGGCCCTTGGGGAAGCTGTGAATGAACTGAACCAGAAAAAAGAGAGTTTTCGAAGCACAGGTCAGCCTTGGCAGCCGGAGAGGATGCTACAGCTGGCCACCCTATATCACAGGCTGAAGCGGCAAGCAGAGCAAAGGATCAGTTTGTTAGAAGACACCACCAGTGCTTACAAAGAGCATTCACGGATGTGCCAGCAGCTAGAGAGTCAGCTGGAAGTCGTGAAAAGGGAGCAGGCCAAAGTGAATGAGGAGACGCTGCCTGCAGAGGAGAAGCTCAAGGTATACCACTCGCTGGCAGGCAGCCTGCAGGACTCGGGGATTCTGCTCAAACGAGTAGCCACGCACCTAGAAGATCTTTCTCCACACCTCGATCCCACGGCTTATGAGAAAGCCAAGGGCCAGGTCCAGTCCTGGCAGGAGGAGCTGAAACAGATGACATTGGACATCGGGGACATGGTGACAGAGTGTGAGAGCAGAATGGTACAGAGCATAGATTTCCAGACTGAGATGAGCCGTTCCCTAGACTGGCTTCGGAGAGTGAAGGCAGAGCTCAGTGGGCCAGTGTGCCTTGACCTCAGCCTCCAGGACATCCAGGAGGAGATCCGAAAGATCCAGATCCACCAGGAGGAGGTCTTGTCCAGCCTGAGGATAATGAGTGCTTTGAGTCACAAGGAACAGGAGAAGTTCACCAAAGCCAAGGAGCTGATTTCTGCAGACCTGGAGCATACGCTGGCTGAGCTCAAGGAGCTAGATCAAGATGTGCAGGAAGCGCTGTGCACCCGGCAGGTCTGTAGAGGGCGCTCTATCTTTCTTTTTTCCAGGCTGCTTATTTGTAAATACGTGAAAAATCTGGTTTGGGTTGGTTCTCTGTTTAAAACTCCAGCTTTATTTTACTTAAGTATGTGGGTTATTCGTATTAATCCAGCATCTGTGATGTGGAGTCCGTAA
>NW_021604601.1:4577568-4590299 GCF_004785775.1 Grammomys surdaster | reverse complement strand
CCTCTCTCTCTCACACACACACACACACACACACACACACACACACACCACATACACACACATATGTATACATAAATCGGAAAAACCCTGCACACTGCTTTTTTGATGGTTTATCAAATTGTCCTCAATGACTTTAAAGACCATGTGGTCATTGTCATGTGTCCTATATTGGCTTTTTTGTTTAGATTGGTATATCATGTCATTTTTCTCACCTTTAGAGGAGATAATAAATTATTTTGATAACATAGTTTACAAGAGATTCAGACCACCTCAGAGATAATCTTTTTTTTTTTTTTTTCAGTTGACTTACTTATTTTTAATTGACATATATTCACTATAAATAGTCCTGGGCTTCATAAAGATATCTTCATACATTATCCCTGATTAGTCTCCTGCCTTTCCCTAATCAGTTTTCATTTTCATGTCACATACATGCATTCATATGTGTGTTTGCACCTACATAAGCTCTAGGATCCATACACACAGTTACATCCATTCTTCTACAAATGACATCATCCTGTTCTTCGTAGCCAAATAAAATTATGTTGGATATGCATGCCACATTTTCTCTGTTTATTCCTGTTGGTGGACACTTGAGCCAATTCCACAACTAAAGTATTGTGAATAGTGCTGTGGTAAAAGTAGATGTCCACGTGTCTCTGTGACATATTGACATACAGAACCCTTGGGAGAAATACCCAGGAGTGGCATGGCTGGCTTATATAATAGACACCTGCAGTTTTCAAAGGAATCTCCAAACTAATGTGACTGGCATTTTTTAAAAAAAGATTTAAAACATGTGCAGGTCTTTAACCCTTTCTCACTACCCCTTTAACAATAAAGTTTGACAGCATTGTATGAGGGGTTACAGGGGGTATAAAGGTGACATCAAGTATGGCAGGATGTGTAGGTTACATGCACATATTACAGTGCTTTTACACATGTTCCTGGAGGATCTTAGGTTAGCAGAGGTCCTGGGAATAATTCCCACAAAGAGGCATTATGAATATACTTATAGAATATATGACCAGTGGATTAGTATCCTTTTTATACAACATGACACCTGGCACTTCAAACATAACATTGGATGAAGAGGCTCCAAAGGCTAGGTGAATAACACAGATCCACTGTGGTTCCGAGGCATGTTCTCTTGTAGGCTGTCCTATCCATTGCCCTGGTTCCTCTTCCCTTCTACAGGAAGGAACGCTTCCTTCCCCTGGTGTCAAATGTCACACAGTAGAAGCAAGGGTCTTCTACCCATCGCTACTGAGACCTGGGAACTACAAACAGCAATGGGAACATGTGGAGAACTTCCCAGATTGCCCACCTTCTGGGACTTGCTCACTCTCCTCACTCAACACAAGAGGAAAGATGCCATGGCTACCATAGAGCTAATTGTTTTAATCCCCTGTTCTCAAGGCTAGGAATGCAGTTCAGTTGCTCGCCCATCATGCACATGGTCCCGAGTTTTAATTCCCAATATTCCTTCAATGGAGCATGATGGTACATGGCAGTCTACCTAGAACTTGAGAAGCGAGGCAGGAGGACCACCAATTAAATGTCTACATGAAAAGTTTGAAGCCATCCCTAGGCTATGTGAAACCCTGTCACAAAAGATAATAATGATCATGGCTGGGAGAGATGGTTCATGGTTAAGAATATTTGCTGTTCTTATGGAGGACCTGAACTTGGCAACCTTGAGCTGGTTCATGATCACCAGTAACTCCAGTTCTAGGTGATCTGATGCCTCCTTTGTCCTCTTTGGACACCAGGCATCCAGAATCTCGGTCTCATTTAGCTGGACTTCCTACACAATTAATTCTAACACGTTAAGTAGCAAAATGTTTAGTGTTTAAGTAAGGTTACAATGAACACATACGATGCTTGCTTCTCAAAGTGTGCTTAGCAAAGATCTTCATGCTAAGTCAAAACCTTCATTAAATTTTAAAAATGATATACCTACAGCTGTAGATACAGAGATAGGCCTTGATCTTTTCTTTTTAAAAATCATCTATCACAATGGTTCTCAATTTTCCTATTGCTCTGACTCTTTAATACCATTCCCATGTTGTAGAGACCTCCTCCCCAACCATAAAATTATTTTGTTGCTACTTCCTAACTATAATTTTGCTTCTGTTATGAATAATAATGTAAATTGATATGCAGCATATCCGATATGCAAACATCACCCAAAGGGGGTAGTGATCCACAAGTTGAGAATCACTGACCTATTACGTGGATTATTTGTTTTGAGTTGGCGATGATTCTTGAACACAATCTTAAATCGGTTAGGCTCCCTCTAGTTGTCTCCATCCAGATGTTTGTAGGTCCTGATGTCTCTGGAAGCATTTCTAAGCCACATGCTCTCCCTTTGCTCGCCTGCGCATTCTCTCCTTGCTTGCTGCCGACCCTGACTACAGCCTCCACTGTCAGTGAGGTTCTGCTTGTCTATTCATTGATGGCTGCATAGAGTGTTTCTGTTCCTTCTGGACTTGAAGCAGCAAGCCTTGTGGATTTCCACTCCTTCTATTTTAGTCTCTGCTCAAGACTCAAGGGCCATCTGTTTATTTCCAGAAGCTGGCAGAGGCTAGTTTGGAAGTTGAATGTTGTCATTCTTTTAATCCACTGAGGCATAACTACTTTGCAAAACATCCATCCAGGAACACAGTACTAAGCTTTGTATTTTTTTCTTTAGAAGGAAAAAAAAAACAAACATAGTTTCAAGACCGTTCAAGATGCTATCATAAATTTATAGCTCATTTCTCTCCTTATTTATTCAATATGTATTTTAACTGCAGCATTATAGTTATGGTAAGTTAGAAAAAGGAGGAATAAAGGATTCAAATGCATTCACCATGAAAATAATGTCCCCTAACTTACCTGCTAACTTCCCGTGGCATTTATAGAGCTGAGAACTAGACAAGAGTTGGAAACATGAAAAGACATCTTACAAACCTACTGTGAACAGAAGTTGATTATATCATATCACAATGACTGTCTTCCAGGCAACCTTGGCCGAAATATACAGTCAGTGTCAAAGGTATTATCAAGTGTTCCAAGCAGCTAATGATTGGCTTGAGGATGCCCAAGAGATGTTACAGCTGGCAGGCAATGGCCTGGATGTTGAGAGTGCCGAGGAAAACCTCAAAAGTCACATGGAATTTTTCAAAACAGAAGGTCAGTTTCACAGCAACCTAGAAGAGCTCCGAGATCTTGTGACCAAGTTGGACCCACTCATCAAGCCAACCGGAAAGGAAGATCTGGCACAGAAGATGGCTTCCCTGGAAAAGAGGAGTCAGGGGGTCATCCAGGACTCGCACACCCAGCAGGACCTCCTGCAGAGGTATTTGGCATAGGCTCATGAAAATATAATATATAGTGACATACATTGGCATGTAGATTCATTTTTCTCTCTTATCATCAGGCATGTGGGCAGCAGAGTCCTGTGTAGAAATGAAATAACTTGGTTTGCATTGCTTATTTATTTCTGTTGGACTCTTTCAAGGTGTACAGTTCAATGGCAAGAGTATCAGAAAGCCAGGGAAGGGGTTATTGAGTTGATGAATGATGTGGAAAAGAAGCTGTCAGAGTTTGCAGTGTTAAAGGCATCTTCCAGCCATGAGGCCGAAGAAAAGCTGTCAAAACACAAGGTCAGTTTTATTGTCGTTATTTTAGTGTCTTTCCGTGTTAATTACAACAGTCTCTGTGATATGTTTTCAGAATCATGTCATTAAGTCTTTATTTCCGTCTTGCTTCCTTTGGCATGATAAAGGCGCAATAAACACTTTTCACACCTGAGGATGCTCACACAAAACGCATAGCTAAGGCTCCAAAGATAAATCCAAACTATCTGTTTCTGGTATGATAGGGTTGCTTAAACATGGCAGTAAAGGGCTAGGGAGATGGCTCAGTGGGTAAACATGCTTGCTACACAAATCTGGCACTGGACCACCTGAGTCATACCCCTGGAACCCACATAAAAAGCAAGCTGTTCAGACGTAGGCTAGTAATCCTAGCACACCCACAGCGCAAAGAGAGATGTTCCTGGAAGCTCCAGGAAATCAGTACATCAGCAGAAAACCAGAGAGACACCCTCTACAAAACAAGGTAGAGAAAACTAACTCATAAAACTCAACTTTAACACCTGTCCATGTCCTGTCAGCCCCCAGGATAAATAAATTACTAAATCTTTTTTAAAGGCAGCAAATACTGTCTCTTGATAAATTGGGCTAAAATAAAATCCAGAAATTAATTCCTGAACGCCTCTCATATAGCATAGCAATGTAAGGGAGACTATAACACTCTAAAATATCAAAGTAAATCTTTGTTGATTTTCAGAAATAAAAAGAAATTCATCCCAAATAGAAAATAACTTGTCTATCATAAATAAATAATTTTTGCCTTTCAAAATAAATCCAAACCCCACTCTGATAAGTATAACTTTAAAGTAGAGTTATTAAAAGAAACAAAATATATTCATAATTATTAATTTACTTTTGGTTTCTTTAAGGGCAGGCTTTCAGGTAACCCAGGCTGGCCTTAAATTCTCCATGTAGCTGAGGAAACCTTGACCCTCTGAATCTCTCACTCTGCCTCCCCAGCTCTTGGCTTCTAGATACCACCATGACTCTCTGAGGAACCTAAATTTATACAGACATATATCTTTTTGCAATAGAGCTTTAGCCAAGTCCACAGAACTCAAGAGAAAAACAAATCAATCTTTCTCTAACCCCCTCTACTCACCCCCAACCCTGCACTAGGCTTTAGTGTCTGTAGTTGACTCTTTCCATGAGAAAATTGTGGCTCTGGAGGAAAAAGCATCACAACTAGAGCAAACCGGAAACGATGCAAGCAAAACGACCCTAAGCAGGTCGATGACCACTGTCTGGCAGCGCTGGACGCGTCTCCGTGCTGTGGCCCAGGACCAGGAGAAGATTCTGGAAGATGCAGTAGATGAGTGGAAGCGCTTGAGCGCTAAGGTAACTTTCACTACGGATTGGTTTAAGTTGTCTTTCGTTTCATTCCCTGGAGATTAGCGCATATTTGAAACACTGGTGTTTTGCCTTTGCATTCCTTAGGTTTCTGTGATTGTGATAAAACATTGGGATGGAGGCAACTTATAGAATGAGTATATTTTGCCTTAGAGTTTCGGAGGGTTAGGTTCCCCTAATGACAGGGAGGCATTGTGGCAGGTAGCAGGCAGCAGGCAGTGGGCAGCAGGCATGGCAGCTGGAGCAGCAAGCTGACAGCTCACATCTTGAATCTCATGCACAAAGCAGCGAACATAAACTGGGGGTAGGGAAAGACTTTAGCTCTCAAAGCCTCATGGGATACTTCCTCTTGTAAGCCCACACCTTTAAAATATCTTTAAACAAGGCCATCATCTAGGAACAAGTATTCAAGTACTCTAGACTAGGGGTCAGAGGGATGAGGCATTTCTCATGCAAACAACCACCTGCTGCTCTTTTGAAATTAGTCTTGTGAAATTCTCATTATTTTTTCAATTTCATGAAAGCTATACTATGAAACAAATGTTCTGTTTGTTGTACAGTTTAATTCCAAGTTAGGTACAAATGGCACAAGGAGGATAATATGGTTGTGACAGTGAGTAGAAAAGCCCAGTGAGGGGGGAGCAGGTGAATGCATACAAGGGTCAGGATGAAGAAAGCCAGGGAGATCTGAAAGGTAGGGAGGCATGGGTTCAACTCAAACTGAATATGTATGAAAATCTGATAGAGGAATCTTCCTTTCGTATGCTAATTTTAAAATAGGGCCAGCTAAATGCTTGAGCAAAGTAAAGGGGGCTTGTGATGGGAGCTGATGACCTAGTGATCCTCAGAACACACAGTGAAGTGAGAGAACAGACTCCTGAAGGTTGTCTCATGATCTCTATATGCGTGTTACATGTAAAGCTGTGTTCTCGCTCTTGTGCCTGCCTCTTGAGTGTGTGCACACACGCATGCCCACATGCACAAATAATAAATAGTAAATAAATACTCCAAAATATATACATAAATACATTTTTAAAATGAAAATTAAGGAATGGAGTTTCTAAAGGAAGGCAAGCCAGTGTGCACCCCATTTGTTTTTAACCTGTTTTGGAAAAAGTGCAAAATCATTTCTTTTTTTGTTGTAAAA
Organism: Grammomys surdaster; assembly: GCF_004785775.1. Lineage (NCBI taxonomy): Eukaryota > Metazoa > Chordata > Mammalia > Rodentia > Muridae > Grammomys > Grammomys surdaster. The sequence goes on along the minus strand of NW_021604601.1, from coordinate 4,584,161 downwards.
GAAAGAATTTAGCTCATCCCTCCCATTAGATAAGGTTCAATGTTTTAGCCATGTCTTCTTTGTCATACACACATACATACACACACACACACACAAGCCAACTTTAAAAGTGGATGTTTTATATGTTCAGTTTGTTTAAAGTTTCTTTGCCATTTATAGTCTATGCCTACTCTGATAAAATTTGGGGATTAATAATTTAAATCCAGGGTGGGAGATGTGGTCTTTCATGTTAACAACAGAATCTCAGTTTTCATTTCTGAAATTTGGAGTTTACATCATCATGATTGATGATGTCAAGTGTGGTACTTAACAGGCTCATCACATCACGTATAATTCTAAGCTTCATATGATATATGTTTGTCCTTAGGTCAAAGAAACCACTGAAATGGTCAATCAACTCCAAGGTAGATTACCTGGAAGCTCAACAGAGAAAGCCTCAAAAGCAGAGCTCATGGCCCTCCTTGAATGTCATGACACATATTCAATGGATCTGGAGCGTCAGCAGCTGGCCCTGGGTGTACTACAGCAGCGAGCACTAAGCATTCTGCAAGACAGAGCCCTTCCTGGCCCTGAGGAAGAGGTGCCCATCCTGCAGGAAATCACTGCGCTGAAAGATCAGTGTCTCAAGTAATTACACACCTGTTTTGTTCACTATTACAATGGGCCTCAGCTCAGGGACATATGAGGTGCTCAGGCATGGGGGTGCTCCAACACATGGTACAGGTCTAGACCTATCTCTTCTACTGCTGGGTTTTAGTAACTCTTCCATTCTTCATTAGAGGAGTGCATATTTGATAACAGAAATATTATGCAGTGAGAAGACCCAGGAAAGAGGAGACCCATAGTTGGTAAAGTACTCGTTGCACAAGTATGGTCATCCAAGTTTGATCTTTAGTACTCATATCTAAAAAGAAAAGAAGCTGACCACGATAGCACATACTGTAATGCCGCAAAAGGGATACAGAGCTCTCTGGAGCTTGTTGGTGAGGCAGCTTAGCCTGCTTTATAGAGACTCTGTCTGAAAAACAAAACAAATGGATAGCTCCTGAGGAACTGCACCCAAGTTTGACCTCTGGCCTCTATATACATGCATATGTATATACATCTGCACATGCATGTATACTCATATCCCCCTCCATCCACCTCACGTGCACATGCACACACACACACACACACACACACACACACACACAGAGAGAGAGATAGAAAGAGAAGGGGGGGAGGAATAGAGAAACTGAGAGAGGGATAAGGGAGAGAGGGAAAAGAAAGAAAGGAAGAGAGAGACAGAGACAAAGGACAGTGGCAAGGTCAACAGACTCATTGTTTACCTTCCTGCACTTTAAAGTATTGATATGTGACCAAAGATGACTTTTCAGTAAAGCATTGCAAAGATTGCAAGAATTTGTCACTTTTCTTGTTATTCTGACCAAGGCATCTTAAGGAAGGAAATGTTTGTTCTGCTTCATGGTCTGAGGGGAACATAGTCCATCTTAGCAGGGAAGCATGGTGGACCACAGTGGTACTGGGCTTCTTCCTGACTTGCATTTTAAATCAGAAAACAGCGCTTAATGGTGGCGATCAGTTTGCTTCCTCTTTCTCCCTTTTTTTTCTTTTTTCTTCTTTCATTCTGTTTGTCTGTCTGACTGTCTATCTTTCCTTTTAATTCTTCAATCATCTTGATATAGTTTCAAAGAAATTTCAGATCAGCCAGATTCAATTCCCTTACCTTGAATGTGATGGTTCCTATCCAGCCCGTTTGTCAGCTATGCTGCAGGTTTCCAATACCAAGGTTCAGCTCCAGGCTAGACCTGCAATGATTAGGGGGTGAGGAGATCTTTGTTTACCTTTTAATTTACTCTGGGACCCTGTGGGCTGGTGCCACTCACATTTAGGAGAGGCCATCCATGTTCAGTTAAATATCTCTGGAAATACCCTTACAAACTCCCTCATAAGCGTGTTTCCCATGTGACTCTAAACCCAGGTCAATGATGATGAACCACCACTGACTCTAATAGACTCTAAGCCGAGTCAACCAGTCTAGGAGAGATGGCAAGGAAGGTATCTCTTCTGCAGCTGGAAACAAAGTGGGTTTACATGACATTGTGGTGGAATGACATATAAAATGTTTAGAAATGTCTTGGGTGCTGGGGGAAGGGACTGAATAGATAAGAAGCTCCAGGCACAGTGACACATACTTCTCATCCTAACACCCAGCAGGCTGAGGCAGGAGGAACATGAGTTTGAAGCCAGCCTGGCTATGTAGTTGAGTCCCCAGGTTAGACAAAGACCTCCAGCAACTGAGCAATATTTAAAAGGTTGGTTTGATAAAGCTATATCACCCATTGACGATGTAAGGTAATAGGAATAAGAATGATATAGAAATCTAGGCAGTTAAGCATCTTCATTGATAGTGAATCTATCAGAAAGTTCATCTTGATGATCTAGAACTGGCTTGATTTACTCTTGGGCCATAGGGGAGCATGTCTTCAAAAATTTAATTCCTCTAATAGGTAACATTACCTTATATAAATCTATATTCACCCCTCTTAGTTAATAATGATGTTAGGGTAATCTCATATGGTATATCAAAAAGCCTTTTAATCCACTTATTCAGATCAGTCATGACACTGACATTAATCATGGTGACATGTCCAAAGCATAATTCTTTCTTTAAAGGCTGGCATCTCACAGTCGTACACATTCCGATGACACATTCCTTTCAAATGGTGATGGCACCAGCAGGCACTATTTGGGCAGATTGGAAAGATGAAGGAAAGAATCTGGCGATCTAGGTTTTCTGCATAGGGAAATAAACAGCCATTAAGTGGCAGGGAGCAAAGTCGACTCTCAAATTTCCAGGGATAAATAATTCACTTCCTGTGACGCAAATTCTTCTGTTATGCTTGAGGTGAACCTTGGTGTCACTAAGCAATATCCAAGAGAATTGGAAGTAACTTTACCTGCCAAAAACATACTAGATTTCCCCGTTTCTATGTCTCTTATAAAGATGTGTGATGCCCAGGACTGTTCCTTCTGCTTCATCTCTGCGTTCTCCCTCTGGTATTTTGTAGCATGCAGGAGAAAGTGAAGAACCATGGTGAACTGGTGAAGCAGGAGCTCCAAGAACGGGAAGCAGTGGAGACTCAGATTAATTCTGTGAAGTCTTGGGTTCAAGAAACGAAGGACTATTTAGGGAATCCAACAGTAGAGATCAACACACAACTAGAAGAGCTGAAGGTACAGGACTCTCCTCCCTCTCTCTGTCATGACATTCCCTTTGCTTTGGTGACTCTTGTGCACACTTAGAGAATTGTGAATTAGACTCATTAAGCATGTATTATACACACATGGTATGTGCTAGGTATATATAAGGTATGATATGCATTATTCCTCTATGAGATCATCTGCCTAATGAAAGGGGATATACTGAAATTCATTTTCCTTGCAAGACATTTCTATAATTTCACCTTTAATCATAACTGATGAAAAATGATAGCTTTATCTCTAGATCCATAGAAAAATATGTTCCTTATCAGGCATATAGAATTTTCTTCTCTTGCTTTCCTTCCTCAGAGCCTCCTAGCTGAAGCCACCCGCCACCGAGAGAACATTGAGAAAATCACAGAAGAACAGAAGAATAAGTACGTGGGTCTCTACACTATCTTACCATCTGAAATCTCCCTCCAGCTAGCTGAAGTTGCGTTGGACCTGAAGATCCATGATCAGGTAAACTTATAACAACTTATAACAGAGAGAGAGAGAGAGAGAGAGAGAGAGAGAGAGAGAGAGAGAGAGAGAGAGAGGGAGGAGAAGAGAGGAGAGAAGAGATGAGGAGATGAGGATTGGGGGGCTTTCTATTCTTTCCAGAGTTAGTCCTATAAAGTGTATATTGGTTTACACAGTCATATTTCCCAGAAATCAAGGTAAATAATGAACGACTATAAAACAATTAGCATTCAAATAATCACAGCTCTGAGCCGTAATGCCATACAGATGTACAGTTTGTTTTTCTCATCACTGTGACAGAAAAGCTGACAGAAGCATGACAGGAAAGAAGCGTTTGTTTGGACTCGGGGAGGACATTCCATCAAGGTGGGGAAGCATGGCAGGAATGTGTGGCTGGGATTCCTTAAATATTGGAAACCAGAAAGCAGAAAACTTGGGCTATAAGGAGAGATGTCTGTAAACTTTAAGAGCTACATGCAGGAAGCCACATCTTCCAGCTAAGCCCCATATCCAAAAAGGTCCACAGCCTCCCCAAACAGCAGCAAATAACTGGGAACCTGGTGTTCAGGGCATAAATGGAACAGTATAATTTATCTGCTTCTTCCACACACGTAAAATAATATCTTAAACAGACAAAAGTAAGCTATGACATGTTCCAATATTAGTATCGAATAACTACAGTTTCCAAGAAACTCTTCAAGCTGTTATTTTTAGTTTAGCAAGATATGAGGTGGGTCAGTGAATATATTGAAGGAAAAGGACACTCATAAGAAGCAGAGAACACCAGGGATGTAGTTATCACTAGTGTGCATGCTACAGGTCCAGGTCATTAGAGAAAGCTTCATTCTGCCCTACCCCACCCAAAACAAACAAATGAACAGACAAAAACAACTGAAGGCATACCAAAGTCAGCACTCAGGAGTACAGACTTGAAAATTGCTTGAAACAAGAAACATATAGTCCTTTCTGGTGCAGAGACCAGGGGACTTTTGGATCTTGATCCTGTAAAGAGAATACTTTTTCATGAAAAAGTATTACAGCATCTCAAGGCATCTGTGTGAAAGTGTAGTGGGTTTTTAGAATTGTCTTGGCAGCTGATTGTGAAAGTCATTAAAGCTAAGTTATAGACCATCCTATATGGCACAAAGGGTAGTCATATAGTAGTGCTAAAATATTTTCTGGTTCAGAAAACATAAATCACAAAACACACACACATCTATGCTGCACTTTTGAAGCTCTGGTGAAGGAGGCAGAGTGTTTGAAAATCATATCAGGATCCAGTTCACTGCACCATGATTTTGAGCAAAACAAAGACATGCTAGCTCTATTTTATTTTATTTTATTTTATTTTATTTTATTTTATTTTATTTTATTTTGTTTTGTTTTGTTTTGTTTTGTTTTGTTTTGTTTTGTTTTGTTTTGTTTTGAATATTTAACTGGCTGAATCTTTAACTGAGCTTCATGGACATTGGAAGATCTGTCAGAAGGATAAGTTAACTATTTAGGGTCTTCGAAAAGTCATTTAGGGGACTAGAGGGGTGGCTCAAGTGGTTAAGGAAAGCACCTGCTGCTCTTGTAGAGGAACTGAGTTTCATTCCCAGAGCCCTCTTCAGGTGGCTCACAACCTGTAACTCCAGTTTCAGGGGTTTGAGCGCCCTCTTCTGGACTCCATGGATAGTACATGCACACGTACACTCACATAAATTAAAATGAATCAGTTTTTAAAACATCAAATCTAACCAGGTGGTGGTGTTGCAAACCTTTAATCCTAGTGCCCAGGAGGCAAAGAGACATGCAGATCTCTGCGAGTTTGAGTACAGCCAAGGATACACAAGATAAAGTAAAACACAAGACAAAAAAATCTAATTAAAAAGCACTTAATATTTTTTTTCTGTTTTATCTGTTTGCTTGCTAGAGTTATTCTGTACAAGTCTAGTTACTTTAGTATTCAAGCCAAGATGATACAGGCCAGGACAGTACTAATACAATACTGCTTCTCTGAGGATTGGAGGGACCTTTCGAGTATCTAAAGGAAAATATTGATTATTTATTTATGTATAATGCAGGCTTACTATTGTAACCCAGCCTGGCTTTAAAATCATGATTCGTATGTTTCTGCCTCAGGCTCCCAAGTGTTAGGATTATAGGTGTGTATCACCACACCCAGTTACATTTGTGCTCCTAACAACTTTCTTCCCAGAATTTTTAAATGTTGCTATAAATCAAACTCCTGCGCGCGCGCGCGCGCGTGCGCGCGTGTGTGTATGTGTGTGTGTGGTATTGTGTGTGTGGTGTTGTGTGTGTGTGTGTGTGTGTATGTGTGGTATTGGGTGTGTGTGGTGTTGTGTGTGTGTAGTATTTGTGTGTGTGGTGTTGTGTGTGTGTGGTATTGTGCATAGTGATATTGTGTGTGTACATGTATGTCTGTGTGTGTGTATGTGTGCACACGTATTGCTGGGAACTAAACCTATGGTTTCTCATATGCTGTTGGACAGGCACTCTACCACTGAACCATACTGTAACTCATCTTTGGAACCTCATCTCTGATTGCATTCATTTTCTGCTTTGTTAGTATCTGGTAGAAATCTTACAGAAAGTTAAGAAAACTGTTCCTATCAGACACTTTGAAAACAATCCATATGCCTCCAGGTATTGGTGAGGAGGTTTCTATTTAATGGAAGAAAGAAACATCTTAGGAGATGTCAAGAAGAATCCACTGGGAAAGGCAATTGCTTCGAAGTTCAGTCCCCAGAACTCCTGTGGTGGAATGACCAAACTGACTCCCAGGAGCCAGTACTCGGCCTTTACATGTGTGCTGTTTTACACACACACACACACACACACACAGAGTGGGGAGGGGGGAGGGA
>NW_021604601.1:4561449-4577468 GCF_004785775.1 Grammomys surdaster | reverse complement strand
GAGGGAGGGAGGGAGGGAGGGAGCGGGGGAAAGAGAGAGAGAGGACAGAAAGGCCTTAAAGAGTTCGTGTATCACAGACACAGGTTCAGTGAGTGGGTAGATAAACTAGGGGAACGCTAACCAGCATCTGTAAATATTTAATGAATGACTCAGAGAACAGACATTGATTCTTTTCTTGCCAGAACATCAGAAGGAGCACAGTAATGTGCAAAGCTCCTGAGAGTAAATCAGCCTCAAACCTTCATACCTGCTTCCTTTAAAACTTTTTCAAGTATCTATTCCTGTGCGTGTGTGCATGCATCCACATGCATACATGTGCCTGTGGGCACATGGAGGACAGAAGAAAGCACCGAGTATCCTCCTTTGTGCTCCCCGTCTGTCCTTTTAAGGCAGGGTCTCTTCCTGAATGCAGGGATCTTGCTGTCTCCATGAGGGTGGAAGTCTGCAGCCTCAGCCATCCTCCTAGGAACTGGGATCCCCTATGGAACTGGGGTTACAGACAGGTGCAGAACACCCAGCTCCAAACTCTGGTCGTCACAGTTGCTCAAGCACTTTGGAACTTTGAACCAACTCTGAAACCCTTCCATCCACTTTCAGGAGGCCCATCGGTGTCAATGCAGCCCTGGCCACCTAGTCTGCATCATTTGAGAGTTTTAATATCTCTCATCAGATGTCAACTATCGGTTTTGATGTTTTCCCTTGATCGTTTAGATCCAAGAGAAGGTACAAGAAATTGAGCAGGGCAAGGCTATGAGCCAGGAGTTCAGCCACCAGATCCAGAAGGTAGCCAAAGATCTCACAACCATTCTAACAAAGCTGAAAGCCAAAACTGACGATCTAGTTCAAGCCAAGGCTGATCAGAAGGTAAGGAGGAGGGAGGAATGGAAACCAAGGGCACCTTGGCTACAGGATAGACTGCTGCTGTATCCATGTTACCTGGTTATATAGGGTTCTTAGCAAACCACTAGAACCCAATGGTAATAACACCAGTCCATTCATGTAATGTATTATCATAGTAGAAATATGTTAATAGATACACATGTATGTACAGTAGATTCATGATTATCTAGAAGTACCAATTTATAAATGTCAAGGTTTGCTGAACCTATTTGCTTGCACCCTATCTACGAGCTAAATAGCTCATATGCATTGGGTAGGGCAGAAGGAAAACCCAGTCCTCTCATGGGGAAATAGATAGGAGGCTCAACACACCCTCCCCTGCTGCTCTCTGACCAAGGAAATGGAAATAGCTAAATCTTGGTAGCATGATCGTTTATAATCTTTACCTTTAAAGCAAACCATCTAAATCCTTCTGATCTTAGAGAACCCCTGGAAAAGTATTGCCTGTAATCTTTTCTTCTTTGGTGTTGATGACCATGCAGTTGCTGGGTGAAGAATTAGATGGCTGTAATTCCAAGTTAATGGGATTAGATGCTGCTATACAGACGTTCTCAGAACAGCACGGTCAGCTGGGTAAGCCACTGGCCAAGAAGATAGGAAAGTTGACTGAACTCCACCAGCAAACCATCAGGCAGGCTGAGAACCGGCTGTCCAAACTCAACCAGGTATGTACGTGCACATAACCAGAATGCTTTAAGGCAGACATTGCAACCATTTCTCCTCTGTAAACAAATTAAAAGACAGTGCTAGTAAGGATGGATGAAGTCTTGCTGTAGCTTATTGTTTTACAGTGTTTCTATGATTTACATATAAGCCTGTATCTGTTTCATTAGAAACTACATTATGCTTTTGACTGACAGAGTTTCACACGAATAGGCTTTTAGGTTTATAGACTTTATAAATTGGAGATGTAATAGGTTTATAGACTTTATAAACTGGAGATGTAATAGGTTTATAGACTTTATAAACTGGAGATATAATTTAAAAAAATACCCATCCATAAATGACTTTTATAAAAATCAGTTTAGGACAGATTCAAATATTTTTTCCAACATAATATTTTTATTATTTTTGAATTTCACATCATGTACTTCAACACACTCACCTACAGTCCTCTGAGGTCTGTTCTCCAACTTTTTAACCTCCTCTCCCTCAAAAAGAAGTAGAAAACCAAGAGCAAAACAAACAAACAAACAAACAAAAAACAAGTCCAATTTGTTTTGCCCATATATTCATTGGAGCAGCACAGTCAAACTCCATGGCCAAGCTCCTTAAAGAAAACTGAGTCCCCCGCCCCCCCACCCCACCCCCACAAGCTATTGACTGTGGAAAGCTACACGGACATCAGTATTACAATTTTTAAAGTTCTCTTTTTCTAGTCTAGGCTGTTACTTTTTTGGGGGGGGGGAGGGCTTGGGGTTACATGGCCTTTGCTACTCTACCAAGTTTTAATCTTGCAGTCAGGTTAAAGTTGAGTAGTTCAGCATTTCCTTTATGGTTTTTTGGATATAGCCTAAGCTGGCCTCACACTCAGTACAGCCAGAGAGGACCTTGACCTCCGGATCCTCCAGTCTCCATCTCCCAAGGACTTGGATAACAGACAGGATTTCCCATAGGCAAATGACCTTCCAGGGTCCCTTTTAAGATCGCAGATAGAAGTGCCAGCCTCTGGGATGGTCGTATCCAAAGACACCAACACCGAATAGGGTTCACTGACAAGACAGGATTTACATTCATCTGAATGTTAATAACTTTTTCAGGCATCATCCCACTTAGAAGAGTACAACGAAACGCTTGAGTCCATTCAGAAGTGGACTGAGAAAGCCAGGGTCTTGGTGCATGGAAACATCGCTTGGAATTCGGCAAGCCAGCTCCGAGAGCAGTACATCTTGCACCAGGTAAATTTCAGGGGGGAAAAAAGTTAAGAGTAAAAACAATCAGTCTGACTGGATTAGACCAGCACAAAGTTTTGTAAAATACCGGATAAGAAGAATGCTTGGGGGCCATCCTGATGAGTCAGCAGGTAAAGGTGGTCACCACCAAGTCTGGTGACCTGAGTTTGATTCCTGGGTCCTACGTGGTGGAAGGAGAGAACTGACTCCTGTGTGTTGTCTTCTGACCCTTCCATGCACACTGTGACATGTATGTGCTCTCTTTCCAATAAATAAATGTACTGAGGGGGGGAGGGAGGGAGGCAGGGAGGGAGGGAGGGGAGGAAGAGACAGAGAGAGGGAGAGGGAGGGAGAGGGAAGAGAGGGAGAGGGAGGAGAGGGAGGAGAGGGAGAGTGAGAGGGAGAGTGAAGAGAGGGAGAGGGGGAGGGGGAGGGAGGAGAGGGAGAGGGAGAGGGAGAGGGAGGAGAGGGAGAGGGAGGTTTGATCAAAAGTAGCTAAGGATAAGAGTCCCTGAGACTGTATACAAATATACATCCTCTGTTTTCTTTACATCACCCTTTCCCTGAGCCTGAAAACGTTCCTCCCATCCTGTGATACTTGTGGTTTCTCATATTATCGTTGCTGCTTTTGTAGTAGAACCTTCTTTGGGAAATGTAGAAAATTCTTGCATAGGAAAAGATACAGCACCGGGCGGTGGTGGCACACACCTTTAATCCCAGCACTTGGGAGACAGAGGCAGGTGGATTTCTGAGTTCAAGGCCAGCCTGGTCTACAGAGTGAGTTCCAGGACAGCCAGGGCTACACAGAGAAACCCTGTCTCGAAAAACCAAAAACCAAAAAAAAAAAAAAAAAAAAGGAAAAGATAGAGGGAAGCATGGAGAGATTAGAGACATCACACCCTGGAAGGAGGAGGGAAAAACCAGTCTACCAGCTGGTACCCTTTGACTTGGAACAAAATACTTTGTCTCTCAGTTCTGCCTTCTCACCTGTAATATGGGAATACCCAATAATATTCCTTTGTCAATTGCCTGGGAGCAAACACCCAGTGCTTCCACAGTAGATGCTGGTGCTCCAGGCAGGTCCTGCTTCCTGTGGGCCGTAGCCAGGCCTGAGTCATGAGGCTTACTCAGAAGGTCAGAGCAGCTGAGAGCAGATCCTATATCCACACCCCGGAGGACACATTACTTCATTTCCTCTGAACTTAGGAGACAAAAATGTTCCTTTTCTTTTGGTCTTACTCTCCGGAAATTATCTCATCCTTCCAGTAAGTTACAGTTGACTTAAACATGCACATTTCTAACAGATCTTGCCACAAAATATTGGCTTTTATTTAGGTTATATGGGTGGCCTCAGGTCGTCTGTATTTTCCCATAGGACTTATCTTTTAAATAAATTTCCCTTTTTCCTTCTCCCTGAGGTGGTTCTGGATAGTGTTTCCTTCTGGATATTTCCATGGCTCGAATTCCAGTCCCTTTTATCTCCCTCCTTTTCCAGTCACGTACATGCCTCCCAGATACAGACATCTATACCTCTCAGAGAGCTGGAATCATTTGCTGTGTGACAGATGCCAACAGACCAGACTTCCTTTACAAACTAGCTGGTAATCAATGGAAATGGAACTAACTTCTAGAACTCTAAAGATGCAGTTGTAAGAACAGAAAAGATAAAGTTAACTGTCAAGATGACCACTTTAAAAAAAAAAACTGCTGGTAATTCAGTAAAATCATTTGAAAAGCAGTTTCCTTAATAAAAGTTGGCATTTTACTTCCTGTTCATTTTACTTCCTGTTCATTTTACTTCCTAGATTCCTTAACTGAGGCTGTAATCCAAAATGTAGAAAATATGTAATGTGATATTAATAACTTTAGGGGGATTTTATTTATTTATGTATTTATTTATTTATTTATTTATGTCTGTATAAGAGAGAGGGAGGAGAGAGGGAGGGAGGAAGGGATAGAGGGAAGGAGAAAGAGACAGAGAAAATGAGAATGCAGGCACACATGCATCTAACAGTCAGAATACACAACTTTCAGGAAGAGTCAGTTCTGTCCCACTGTGAGATTCTGGTATCAGACTTAGGTCATCAGGCTTGCCCAACAAGCTTGTTGACCTGCGAAGCCATCCTGATGGCAGTGCAATGGAATTGCAAAGAAAATTTAAATGTTGGATCATGTATTGGTACATAGTGGAGCATAATCCAAGTTTTAGAGAAAAAACCAGGAAGATTTTCATTGTAGATCAGAATGCTGACACTGCAGTGGAAAGCAGATTGCCAGAGTAGAGGAGGTAGCTTCTATACTGCAGCGGAAAAGGACAGGCCTCCCACTGGAGATGGACCTCAAAGGATATACTAAAGAGATAGCACAGCCCGGATCAGACAGTCCAACGTGTGGTCGACCTTAGTGGTCATGATGCTGGCAGCTGGGTGGATTGACCGCATCCTTAACTAAAGCAAGATTAGGCCGCTCACCTTATCTGCTCTGAGGTCCAGGAGGGAACTCATCTTAGGGAGTCCCCACGTGTTACCACCAGGAGGCAAAGCTGCCTGGGTTTGCCCTCCAACAAATGCAGTATAAGAAAACCCCCTGTGTTCTAACGTCCAGTAAAAGCACAAGACACATTACGCTCTTAACTGCCGAAAAATGCCCGTATGTGCTAGCAATGACTTCTTACAGTTTTCCTTTCAGGCATATACGATCTGTAGCCCACAGTCTGCACACAACCCAGGGTAGCGATGAACATGTTTGTCAGTGACAGCATTGAGTCACACTGTCAGGAGTTTGGACAACCATCCTAGGACTTGATAGACTATTTCTCTTATATTTATATATATTACCCGTGAAAAGAAAAATGTCTTTCTTATCTGAAAATAATCTAAGAAACAGAGTAACACACCCCTGCTTTTTTATATTCTTTATATGTCTCCCCGGCTGCACATCCTGTGCTCCCCGACCTCTGTGCCCTGCATACGTCATCTCCTCAGTAGGAAGCATCTTTCTCTTCCTCCTCATCTGTTAACGTGTTGATATCTTTCTTGAACTCTGCAGGACCCTTATTTCAACCTACCAGCAAGCTGTCCCACATCTGGGTTAAATCGCCCCTTAATATGTGGCCACCCTTTCATTTTCTTTTCCATATTCAGATGCACGTGTCTGTGTATGTGTATTGTCCGTTTGCCCTACTGCTGTTCGTCCCAGCAGGCTAGGTATGGGCTGAGTGATGAGGGCTACCCTCCCCTCAAGATCTCAGGTAGCCAATTTCCTCCTTGTCTTACTTTGAACAAGTAAGCAAAGGTTTTTGCTTGCAATAGCTGTGCTTCTCTTCGTGTCTCGCAGCGTTCAGATCTTAGCTGTACAACCCAAGGGCTGAGTAGACCTTCTTTGGGGCAAAGGTGGGAAAAGGCAAACCCAGAGATGTGATCAAGACACACACAGTGTGGCCAAGTATCACAGCTGCTGGCTGATATCTCCAGCCTGGGTGTGAGAGAGCATGAATCCTCAAGTCCCATACTCATGAACAAGTGGCCTTGGCAAGCCATTAAGGTTCCTGGACTTGACTTTGTTGTCCATGAAATGGGAATGACAATGTTTCGCCTGTGAGTAGGTTCCTAGGGGTGAGATGGCCAAATGTTGTATCATGCTCACAGCTCTTGACCTTTTCCTAGTCGGCTGGGTCTTTATACTCCTCTATGCATATCTGCATCCCCCTCGACCCCTGTCTACCTATCAGCTTCACAAATATGAACACTTCACTCTAGACGCTGCTAGAAGAATCTGAAGAAATTGACAGTGACCTGGAGGTAATGGCTGAGAAAGTGCAATACCTTGCCAACGTGTACTGCACAGGAAAGATGTCACAGCAAGTGACCCAGTTAGGACGGGAGACAGAGGAGTTACGACAGGCGATCAGAGTTCGTTTGCAGAGCCTCCAAGATGCAGCCAAGGTAAAACAAACAAAACAAAAACAAAACAAACAAACAGCCTGGCATGCTGTCCCAGAGAGAAAATGTTCACCCACGGCGAGCTAGTTTATTGAATATGATGCAGTTCCTCAGCTATGACTTTGAACTTTGAAAGTACTCACGTTCACTGGGCTTTGTTCTCCAGGACATGAAAAAGTTTGAAGGAGAGTTAAGAAACTTGCAGGTGGCTTTGGAACAAGCCCAGACAATTCTGACTTCTCCAGAAGTGGGGCGCCTTAGTCTCAAGGAGCAGCTGTCCCATCGTCAGGTAAGCAAAAAGGATTTAGGAATGGGCTTGGGGAAATGGCTCAGTCATCAAAGTTGTGGCTTCACAATCACGGGCTCAGATCCCATTAAAAACCTTGGCGTAGCCAATCCTAGGATTTAAGAGGGAACTGTAAGCAGTCAAGACCACCCAGGTCTACATGAGTTCAAGGCCAGCAAGACCTACATAGTGAGATCCTGTATCAGAAGACAACAAAACTAGACAGGATCTCATGTGCTTAATATCTCAGTGCAAGGGAGAAAGAAATTGGTGGCTCCCTGGGGCTTATTGGCTACCCAGCCTACCGTACTTGGCAAGCTCTGGGCCAGCAAGAGATTATGTTTTAAAATTAAACAATGTAACCAGCTGTTGAATAATGGTAGGTGAGTTTGCTGTCCTCTGACCTCCTTACACACACACACACACACACACATATATGTACAATCTTCATTACATACCTGCCAATAGGAACTCAAAGGCATATGTGTATTTACCCACACACATGAACACATACATGCACATGTAATACTTTAGGATGAATGAGGTGAGGGATCTGTATTTTAGAAATAGCAGCAAGAAAAATGTTTTCTAAGCCAAGTGACAGTCTAGCATGGATTCATTGTTTAGAACTTAGTTTCCTCGCAAACCCTGTTGACCTACATTGACCCAGTAGCTACAGTTCAGGAAATGCCTTTGTTTATGTGATAAATACATGATACAATTACTAAAGGCTTAAACTGTGACATGGCCCCTTTCAGCATCTGCTGTCTGAGATGGAGTCACTGAAGCCAAAGGTGCAAGCCGTACAGCTCTGCCAGAGTGCTCTCCGGATCCCTGAGGATGTGGTCGCCAGCTTGCCTCTGTGCCATGCTGCCCTGCGGCTGCAAGAGGAAGCCAGTCAGCTTCAGCACACGGCCATCCAGCAGTACAACATCATGCAGGCAAGTGCAACTGTGCAGCGAGTTCAGCCAACGGGGCCTATGCTGGCAGGGCCAGAGCACATGAGTCATGGGCTGCTTTTCTTAGCATTGTGTAGGCCCAGCCATCAAAACACCCAGAGTGCTAAATTTGACAGTCTGTTGTAGTTATATAAAAGGAAGAGATTAAAACTCTGTTATGTGGATCATCCACACAGGACCAGGGAATGATCTCCAAAAATTACCTTTTAATGAAAATTATCTTTTGGTGATTTTTTTAAAAAATGAAAGTGTACCTGAAAAGAATCTAGAGCCTGGTGATACAGGCTTGCTATTCTATATTACACAACGGCCTTCATATTTCATCTAATTTGTGTATTTTCTGGCCTAAGAAGGACATTCAAGCACAGTTCTCAATTTTTTGAGGTAAGAAGAGAAAAATCATTCCCATGAAGAAATAATGCTACTTACTATATCTCTCCTTTTAAGAAGTATTCCCCTGCTTTATGAATAGTTATAGCTCATTAAGACCATGAGAGGTCATTTGATCAACCATCTTTGATCATTCAACAATTACCTTGTAATTTGCTAGACATCAGAGCCCTGAGGCTACAGGTCATGCTTAATTAGTGTTATCTGGGACTGAAACTCTTGGCTGGTGTCTTCTTATTCAACATTGTTTTAAAATTTGCATTGCATTTTAGTGTACATGATAGTATGGATATGTACGTGTGTCTTAGTTAGGTTCTTACTGCTGTGAGCAAACACCATGACCAAAACAACTCTTATAATGGACAAACATTTAATTGGGGCTGGCTTCCAGGTTCAGAGGGTCAGTCCACTATCATCAAGGAAGGAACATGGCAGCCAGCTATGGAGCTTGAGGAGCTGAGAGTTCTAGATCTAGTTCTGAAGGCAAACTGGAGAAGACTGTTTCCCATGTGGATAGGAGGAGGGTCCCAAAGCCCATGCTCACAGTGACACCCCTCCTCCAACAAGGTCACACCTCCCAACGGTGCCACTCCCTGGGCCAAGCATATTCAAACCTCCACAACATCTGTGTGAGGACTCATATACATGCATGTGGGTTCATGTACATGTATGTGAAGGCTAAAGTCAACACTACATGTCTGTCTCCATTGCCCTCTATGTTTTGAGACCAAGTCTTCTGTTAGACCCAGAACTAGTGGCTTTGCTTAAGCTCTAGGGAACCTCCTTGTCCCAGTCCCTCGCCTCTCAATGCTGGTGACAGATGTGGCTTTTTGCTTTACAGATGTGGCTCTTTGCTTTAATATTTGGCATTTGAATTCAGATCTTTAAGCTTGTATGATGGGCACTTTACCAACTGAGGCATTTACCCCACCCATCTCTCAGTATCTCTCGGACAGAGAGATGAAGGAAGCCTTATGTCCTGCCAGCTCATCTTCAGGACAGCCCAAGTAGGCAGAGCAGAGAGAACCCTAACTGCTTGCCTAGTTTGATCCCGTTACTAATTCTATTATAATCTTTCAAAACGATAAAGTGCATGCATCTAAGTGAAAGTTGTTCATGTGTACCATCTGAAGGACTTTACCCATCTATTTTTGGCTCCCTGGACATAGGGAAACAGAAGGTAATGCTCGTGGGAAAGCCACCCAGTAACTGATAGAATAAAACATATTCTATTTCCCCCCAAAGGAGGCCGTGGTGCAGTATGAGCAGTATGAACAGGAAATGAAGCATCTTCAGCAGCTGATAGAAGGGGCTCACCGAGAGATCGAGGACAAACCCGTGGCCACCAGTAACATCCAGGAGCTGCAGGCACAGATCACTCGCCACGAGGTGGGACAGGAGGGTGGGAAGAGCAAAACACTGACCACTGAAACTGGCTTCTCAACCTTCCTAATGCAGTGACACTTTAACACAATCCCTCTTGTTGTGGTGATCCCCGACGGTAAAATTATTTTCGCTGCTACTTCATAACTGTATTTTGCTACTGTTAAGAAACATGAAGCACATATCTGTGTACTGTTACGAATCAGGAGGTAAACATCTGTAGTGTTTGGATGGTCTTAGGTAACCCCTGTGAAAGGGTCATTGGACTCTCAAAGTGGCAGAGACCCACAGGTTGAAAACTACAGGTTTAGTGGCTGGAAGAAAAGAGTTCCCAGCCCTGTGAGGAATCTGCTTAATTCGTGCACAACTGTTACAGGATATCTACACCTGTTTCTAGTTAGGGTGTGGCTCAGCCCTCAGCACACACCTTTAATCCCTGCCTCTGGAATATAGACACACCCTTAGCACTTCCCCTTAATCCCAAACAATGGAGGTAAAGTTAGTTTGTAGAAGGAAGCACTCAAGTTTGAAGGTGAAGTCTAATTGAGTGGCAGAAAAAAGTGATGAATCAGAGAAGGATCTGATAGAATAGGATATGCCCAACTCTCAAGGGAGTGGAAAGGAAAGCTACTTAAGGGAGAGACAGACAGTACAGGAGTAGAGAGTGCAGGACAGGAATACAGTAGAGTTTATGGAGAGCAGGGCAGTAGCGTTGAGAGGGAGAGTAGAGCGAGCAGCACAGAGAGGGAGAAGGAGGCAGTTTTTCCGGGAGAGTTTTACAGAGACAGATTGAAGAGAGAACAAGATTGATACAAGTAAAGAAAGAATGAGCAAAAGAACAAGAAGGAGCCAGAAGACTAGAAAAGATTGCTAGAGCTAATTTGTGGTAAAGCAGATCAATTCAGAGGCAGAGAGAAAAGCGAGCTTGAGTAAGTCAGCTGGAAGAGGAGTTTGAGCCAGAACAGCTGAGTTCAACCAGCTATTAAGACTTCAGAAAGAACAAGAAAGGGTGAGCTTATTCAGCAGTAAGTCTCAGAGATTGAAAACATTCTAGGCCTAGATTAGATTACTGGGAGACTAGAAGCTTCCAGGGCTAGGCCTAGGTTAGCAGAGGGAGGCAGCAAGCCTCCAAGATGATAACCACATCAGGTGAATAAAAGATACTTCAACACACAGCACTTCAGCCATTTGTGCATTTTCTAGGTGATTTTTGCTGACTCAGTAACACAGGTATTTCCCCTGTATTCTTCAGCCTCTGTGTGCTGTTCATGACATGCCTCACTGAGTGTCCCCTGCATAGAAACAGATCAGTGCACGAAACAGTTAATTCGTGAAAATAGTCTAATCCTTGATTTCCAAAGCCTTGTAAGAAACAACCATGTCCAACGCTTTGTGATGGTGTTGGCCTTCTTTCACAGTGTGGCTTCAAGCTAAAGGGAAAAGCACTTCCACCTGTCCACTGCTGAGGCACTTTCCCTGAGATAAAGAGTCATCAGAGGTTCTTCATCTCAAAGGTGTCTCCTCCTCCTCCCCCTCTTTTCTACATCACCAGACATTCCTTGCATCTTTCTGGGTCTCAGGTCTCACAGCTCCAGAGTGACAAAGCCCAGTGATAGTCAGCACTACACTCCTGTCCCTGGCCTGTCATTTCCTATTAGGCCAATTCACTCTCCCTTAGGGGCTGACTCACAGCTCCATACATTGTGGTGGGTGACACAGAGAGGGTCATTTAGTCTTTTATGCCAAGGACAGACATTATGTTTTGCTTTCTATCTGATTTTTTACCTTTTTCATAAGGATCAATCTTCCTGGCCCCGATGTGGTAGTAAGCTTCTCAGAGATTGAAATGTTCCCTAGGAGTGTGAAAAATGTCATGTCTGCCTCCTACATATAAGTAAACAATTTCTCCAAACAATATTCCAGGATAGTACATTTCTATGGTTTGCAAAACCAATATTCTGCTTACATTCACTTCTACAGAGATAGACATTATTTGCTATCTGTTTCTCTGATGAACTAGTAACAAAGTGGCAATTTTTGAAATCACTGTCTACATAGTATATTATATATTGTCTTGTATTGTTTTATTCCTGCATTATAAGATCCAGAACACCATTTCCATAACTTTTTTTATTATGACTGAAATATTTTTGTAACTTGTCTGGAGTAACATTAGCTATCACTAAAGCTTATGTTTTAAAAATGATTGAAAATATTTACATCTCCCTTGTTCAACCCCATGAGGATAGGATTTGGGGGCTTGGTGGGGGGGGGAGCGTGTAAGATCTCACTGTATAGCCCAGGCTAGCCTCAACTCCCTATTCTTCTGTCTCAGCCTTTGAATGGCTGGGATTACAGGTGAATGTTCTCACAACCAACCTATAATGATTCCAAAAAGAAAGAACAAGAGAAAGAAAGGGAGGAAGGAAGGAAAGAAGAGAAACAGACCAGCTACTTTTTAAAAAATGACCTCTTAAGCTTCCAAATATAACGCTAGTTAATTCAATATTTGGGGTTCAAATACTGACAATTTTTTTTTGCACTGTAACAGAGACTTGTGTGTGATATCATAACAAAAGAGGAAGTAGTTTTAAGACAAGGGTTCAGAGCCACCTCCTTGTAGAGTTACTGAGAGACTCAGATAGTGACCTGCCTCATCCTGTCACGGGTTCTCCTTAAGGTCTTGCCTCCCTGGTGACATCTGTTGGCTTCATCCTGTAGCTTAGAAGATGTTTCATATAAATAATGATGTAGGCACACACGAAGGTCATTATGCAGCAAAGAGAAACACAGGAAGGGAAGTAGTGGAGAGGAGACAGCCTGAGTGGTAATAACATCAAATCTGGGATGAGGGTTGTTTCCTGTATTTTCTGACTACTCTTATTGAATTTCAGATTTAAGTAGAGTCTGAAACAGTTACAATTGTACTCTTAAGGGGTGTGCTCATTTTATTTTTTGAAAAAATTTCAAAAGGTACATTTCATTTGAAAAAAAAAACAGAAGCAAAACCCAGCTACTTTGAAGGCACAGGAAGGAACATCTGGTCCAGGGGACATAAAAGCCTTGCTCCTGAGGACAGAAGACTGCTCAAAGGGCTGCTTTCTTTGGCCCAGGCATACCCACTGTTATGATAATTTGTAGAAATGTCTAGTCCAAATTAAAATCTCCATGCATTTTTTTTCTGAGATGGGATAACTCATTAACCCATTGGATTCCATCTTAGTCAGTGGATTTGCTTTAGTCATGTGAGGCAGGCAGCTTTCACAGGAGGAAGCTGTTACCACACAGGCTGACTATGGAGTGTTGATTCTGATAAACCAAGTAGATGAAAGTCCTGGCCATGGTGATCAGAGCTGTATTTTTAACAAAGATCACAGATGACTTTTATACAAGCTAAAGTTGAGACTGTCATCTTGGAGAAGAGTATTTCCTATTAGCATGTGTATGCCTGTGTGGGGCCCACCAGGGAGAATTGTCACCTCTCTGTGGCCACAGGGTAAGCTAAGGCTAAGTCTAACTCTGTGGATTTCATAGGATCCCTCTGCTTCACTGTTAAAGGCAAGGCACCTTAAACAAGCAGGCAAGCAAACAAATAAAACTCCCTTAGGTTTAATTAGTATTTTCAGCCACAAGAGTGTAAATTAGACTTCTGGCTTTTTGTTTTTTTGTTTTCTTTATAATTCCTCGTATGAACTACTATCTAGATGACGAGCTGCCCACTAGATTCTGCTGGTGCGTTACCCCTTGTTCACTTTCAAATGGGAGGGGCAGAAGCCATACAACAAACAGTGATAGCCTGGTGCATGCGTACATGCATGTATGTGTACATGTATGTATGTGTGTGTGCACACATGCATGTGTCTGTGTGTCTTTCTGTGTATCTCTGTGTGTGCGTGCTCTCATTTAAAAATGTTGGTGTTTAGCCTGACATAGTGACACATACCTGTAATCCCAGCACTAGGATTGAAACAGGAAGATTGTAAGTTTAAGGCCAGATGAATCTACATAGCAAGACTCTATCTTTCAAAACAAAAGAAACAAACAAAAAACAAAAAACCAAACCAAAACAAAAATCCTGTTTCCTCTACACCCGAAAAAAAAAGGAAAAAGAAAACAAAGAATTTGATTTTCAGGGTCTTGCCTCAAAGGGCATAGCTGATAGAGCTATTGTGCCAAATACAAGTGATAAAGGCCTAGGAACATGGATTCAGACGGCTGTCCTGTACCGTGTTAGCCCGAGGAAATGGCTTCATGATGTTATTATAGCTAGAGAACACAAAGAACAAAAGAAAGTCTGAAATCAGGACATATTTCAAATGTCTTAGGGGGAAACTTGGGTAGGCAGCTTACAGAAAAGCCAGGAACCCTCACATGTGTTTCAAGAACTTAATACATCCCAAAAGGATTTACCTAGCCGTGAGGTTAGGGCAGGCGGAGGTGAGTAATGAATAAGTATTAAGGGTACTAAAGACAGTCTATGATAATTTGTCTCTGAGCCTGCCATAGTCCTGAAGTTCTAATCAACCACCCTATGGTATCTTTAGGATGGATGCAGCTTTTATTCTAGGACCTTGATTCCCAGTCACAGAAAGTGTCCTATATACATAACTGACAGCTTGCCAGGCAAGCAGGCTTATCCCGAACAACAGGAAAAAGAAAGAAGGGTACCTCTGCATCTTTATGTTACTATTTTAGCACATACAGTTTCAATCTGTTAAAGATATGAGGAAATACTACTTCAACATCTCATTATCGTAATGGTGTCTTTTGAACATAAGCAAGAAAGCAGAACTCCTAGAACTGATCCGTAGTTAAGCCTTTTAGGAGCGGTGTGTCGTCCAGAGTATAGCCGCAAAAAGTTTCAATGACGTCTCACAAAAATGTTTTTCAAGAGCAAAATGAAACGAGACAGCATTTATTTAGCATAGCGATTCAGAGCTCTGCATTGAAATATGAGAAAACACTTGAGGTGTGATGTCTCTGACGAAAGGACATTGGTTGCACAGATATTATATTTAGGAGGTCAGTAGATGTACAAATTAAGGATGAAGGTATCATACATGCTATTCTGACTTTCTATAGAAAACCAGAGGTCTTGGTCACAGGAACCAGTAAGCAGTATGCTTTGTGACCCTGCCTTACTAAGTGACTGCCACCTCTTGGTTGGATGTAGTTAGTATAAGAGCTGAGCTTGCTTTTTTTTTTTTTTTTTTTTTTGGCTTTAGTCATCACATGACCTAATTTCCATGGCATGAACCATCTGGTAAATTTCAGAGGCTTCAGGTATTTTGGAGAAAGTTGCCAGCAGCTCACGCTGGAAGTTCATAATAGCTTAAGGGTCACTCGTCAGGGCTCAAAGCCAATCTGCACGCCCCATATTCCCAGTGCAAGCTGGGCTGAGGCTCAGTGTCTGGGGTTGAGCCCGGCTGCGCTGTGGTCTGGCTCGGCTGGGCTGGAGGTGCAGCAGCCGGCAGCTGTAGACCGCCTCTGCTCGGCGGCGCAGGGCTCGGCTCCGCCTCTCATTGGCTCCGGGCTGCAGGAAGATGAACGCCACTACTGTTTCCTTCTGATGCTGCGCTGACACACAGTGGGAAAATGTTTCCTCAGGAGCTGGCGCAGAAAATCAAGGGCTACCAGGAGCAGATCGCCTCTTTGAATTCCAAATGCAAAATGCTGACGATGAAAGCTAAGCACGCTACTATGCTGCTGACCGTGACCGAGGTTGAAGGACTGGCTGAAGGGACCGAGGACCTGGACCGCGAGCTCCTCCCCACACCTTCGGCCCACCCCTCTGTGGTCATGGTAAGGATCAAGCCTGGCCCTCCAGCTAGATTCGCTCTTTTGAACTTGGTTGGTGGTGGCCCAAGAGCCACAGCCATGCTGCTTTAGAGACTAGCTTTAGAGCTCTAGAGCATAATGTAGGAACTGGTTCCTTCGTTTGTAGTGACTGGCTGCCCAGGGACCAGAGCTAATCTTTAACCCTGTAAACAGTGGCAGTTGGGACTGTTCATGTTAGATTTGGAGTCCAAGGGCTGCCCTTCATTCATGAGCAATTTTGCAATAACACTGACCTACTTCGTGTTTTGTTTTGAAAAGAATTCCTTTAAACCACAGGGACATGAGAGTCATGACACACATATTTAACTGTTTATCCATATATATGTATGTGACATATTCTAATATATGTGATACATATTCTAATATATGTGATATATATGTGGATATATATATATATATATATATATATATATATATATATATATATATA
>NW_021604601.1:4491867-4561439 GCF_004785775.1 Grammomys surdaster | reverse complement strand
TATATATATATATATATATATATATATATATATATATATATATATATGAAAAGCTATTATGACAAAAATAAGGAAATTAAGATTTCAAAGTTCAGTTTGGGACCAAGAGACTATTTAATCTCCCTTTTGTACCATTATTTCCCTACACCTTTTGCAACTGAGTGTTTTGGTAACTACAGTATCTTCTGGCCATGCGTATTTTCCTCACTTATGCTATGCCTCAGGTAATATGTAACATATCCCAAACCTATGTGGCCATGTGTGACTTTAGATCAGCGGTTCTCAACCTTCCTAACACTGTGACCCTTTAATACAGTTTCCTGTGTTGTGGTGACCCCAACCACAAACTCATTTTATTGCTACTTCTAATTGTAATTTTGCTAGTCTGTTATGAATCTTAACGTAAGTATTTGACATGCAGGAGGCCTGATACGGGACCCTGTGAAAGGGTCATTCAACCCCCAAAGGGGTCATGACCCACAGGTTGAGAAACACTGGTTAGTTGCCTTTATCTTCCTGGGACGTTTGGAACTTGAGATGTCACAATAGGCCAGGTTTTACTTCATAGACCTTTTCCCCTGTTTGACGCACGATTTCCCTACTTATTTTATATAGCCACAAATACACTCAATGAAAAGAGACTCTTTTGACCAAGAGCAAAATTCTGGGGTGTGCAGTATAGCCATGGATCTGTCTGTTTTAGAAACAGTGTTAACACAGTCACTTGACAATCATACTTTCATATACTAACCCAGAGTTAATATGTAAACTAATGCTAGTCGTGCCAACCTTGACTAGACAATGAAGTCCTGAGCTGCATCTGTGGAGGATTTGTGCTAACAGAGCTAACTGATTTTTATGTCCTCTGGGCTGCATTCTGCATGGCAGATGACTGCAGGTCGCTGTCACACTCTGCTGTCACCTGTCACTGAAGAGTCTGGGGAGGAGGGAACCAACAGTGAGATTTCCTCTCCACCTGCCTGTCGCTCCCCATCACCTGTGGCTAACACAGAGGCGTCTGTTAACCAGGTACCTCCCACTCGTCCTTCCCACACTGTGAGCTTCTGGTGGGTGCACTTCTCCATTTGCCATCCTCACTGATCTGTGGTTATGAGTCTCCAGCTTCATCTAATTTGGGTCCAGGGGTCACATCATCAAGTGTGATAGTTACACAAACTATGGTTGTCGTGGAAGGTGATTGGCCCCATATGTCGCCACCTCTACTGAACTACTTGTGGTGAGGTGAGCAAAAATTAGCTCATGAAAATCATAGTCCAATATAAACAAATTCATCTATGCAACTTAAAGTCCAAAGAAGGTCCCTTATGGCCTATGGTTTCCTAAAGCAGTCAGAGGCAAGGAAGGATGGGGTACTGTATCCCAAGAAGTATGATTCTATGGCTCAGTTAACATGCATAGAGGACAGTGGTAACACTAACCAGGTCCTACTTTAAATAGTCAACCTTGATTCATATTAGACTTTTAGTTTCTATAAAGTGTAGGTGTGCCTTGTTATGGGCTGTACTCTAACATATCTTATACTAAATATAATATATTCTAAGTGGCGTGCCAAAACATTTAGTGAGACATATATGATATAAGCAAAATACTTTCAAAATAACCAAAGCTTTTAATGTGTGATAAGCGGTGATGTATTTTTAGTCAAAACACATTTTGACAGGTTTCAATGATGTTGCTAAGAAGTTATGTAACTGCTCGTGAACTGAGATAATATTGAGAGGAAGCACTAATTAGAGCAAGCATCTTGTAGACGGCACTATAAATCCATCACTTTAAAAAAATGTTTCTTTCATTATGTCACTTTGATTTTAAATCCAAAGGGTTGAACATAGAACTTCTGTGACAAAGAGAACAACCCTCCAGACAAAAAAGGTCATAACATCAATGAGACATTTAAATGGTATGAGAGTATGGTGATAGAGGCTGGTACAGTTCTGGGGAAGTAATGAAGTCATCCATCCACCAGATACATTGTTAGCTGGGTGTGAAGGCTCACACCTGTAGTCCTAGCATTTATGAGGCTGAGGAGGTAGGTTTACCACGAGTTCCATGCCAGCTTCAGAACTATATAGTGACTTTCCCTCCACCTTGAGTTACAGAGTGAAAAAGCCCAGGCTCAAAACTAACAAATCAAATCAAATCAAATCAAATCAAATCAAATCAAATCAAAAGACCTCTGAGCATGCCAGGCACAAGACTTTCTGCCTTACACACAGAACAGAAAGGTCAACAAGAATTAAACAATGGCGAGAGTAATAAGAGGAAATTCACAAGAAAAGGAGAAGTTCAGAGCTCCCTGGGAGATTTAGGGAGCTGTTGCCCAAGTTCTGAATTAAAAATATGAATTACTCATCCTTGGACGATATGGTTTCTTTCCTGTGGTCATGGATGTCACTAGAACCAGAGGAGATGGACTGTAGTCGGCTGGTTGTATCTGGAAACGATTACATAATGTTCTTAAAATTTTCAAGTAGAACAATTAGTACTGATCTTGACACTGCACACCGTGGACGTATATGCCTTTTCTAATATTTTCTACTTCTGTGCTACCTCTTGGAAAACACTTTGAATGTACATGTGAGGCTGTCCAGTACATATCACAAAACACATGCACAATTTTCTTGTTATTCGATGACATCCATGATAGACAGTCACATCTTAAACTGGGCTAGGTTAGGCTTCCTGTGGCTTAGTTTTAACAAGTCTCCTTGATCACAAGATGTCAGTTAAATCCCATTCTTAAGCAAACATCCAGACAGGGACCCCTCTTAGTAGTAGTGACCTTACTTGAGCTAAGGCAGGCGGCTTGACTTGGAAGACGATACGAAATATCCAATGGAGCCTTGGCATTGTTTAATTAAACAAAACTACAGACCACATCAGTTGGCTGAGTATTCCCAGACTACAGTGTAAATCAGAGCACAGTGAGAAACAATGGCAGCTTGGGCAGCAATGCGCTAGATTTCAGAACTAGTTTTGAAACTCCAGGAGCTTCTGGAGGATGCCCTTTAGCTCCAGTTTCCAGACCGCCAACGCTCTATAGCACAGAATGTACACAGCCGTCCAAGGAAGAGCCAGATATAGTTACTTAGAAACATCACATCCGTGAAGGGGTTGTGTGCTCGCTCTTTCTGTAAGTAGATCTCTGTTACATAACAAACAGATTTCCCCCTCACAGTCAGGGTGTTCCCTCCTCTGACTGTGAGAGAGGAGAAACAAGGAGGCGTCCTCAGAGTTTGCCACAGGCTCCTCCGTCTCCCTAGACACACGCCATGATCTGGATTCCACAGAAGAGTTGAGACAAATATTGTGTCATGTCATTGGCCTCCAGGTCAGAAGCTTCATGAGATCACAGCCCTTCAGTGTCCAAGCTGGCTCTCCCTGGGTAATTCCTCAGCTCCTCCTGTGTAAATGAAAATGGACAGCAACACACAATTACCAGCGTTAAATGAGATGCTTAATTATCACTACTTTCAAGACTGGAAAAAATGTGGATCAAATTGGAGCCAAATTTGTCCAGATTATTTCCTTGAGCATCGTAAGCTTAGACATTGAGCACTGAGATACACATTTTTAACACTTGATTCCTCACTGTACCAAACATTGATGGTAGCCATCATTTATGGGACTTCTTAGTGATTTACGCATTGAGTTCAGGTAGCTCTCCCATAATAGACCCAGGTTCCTCTTATACAGAAGATGATGGGCTTTCAACTCTATAAGAAACCAGTTGTCATGTAGGCAGGAGCCATATATACATATAACCAAATATATATATATATATATATATATATATATATATATGTAACAAATTGTATTCTAGCTCTTTGGGGGTCTTTATTCATGATTGGGGATGTAATTGAGAAATTTTGTTACTTAAAGCTGGACTTTGTTTTTTTAAGATTATGATGGCAGCAATAGGCTCGTAGTTCGTTCCAAGACTTCTGCTGATACTCAGTCCATAGATGGAACCACGCCTACTGTTTTCTCTTACACATACATACCTACCAAGAACTCATTTTTTTTTAAATTAGAGGAAGAGATTACAAACAACAGCAGTAAGAGAGAACACTTATGTCAATGTACCCATGTAAAATGTATCATTTTTATGGAGTGAGCATTATGGAATTTTCCATTTAAAATTTTAAGATCATGGTTGACTACAGGTTACTGAAAGTGTGGAGAGCGAGAACATGAGTGACCACTGTGTCACTTCTAGTGTCTATGAAGTGAATTTAGGTATGAGATTCATTACGCATGGCCCCCTGCCTGCTCTTTTACTGAGCACACAGAACATGCTCAGAAAGCAAGGCCTCAGGCATGATGGCAGTCATTAAGGAGCTTGAGAGTTTGTGAGCAAAGGTAGATGGTGGGGCTAAGAGGGTGGCAAGTGCCGGATAAATGGGAGCGTCATGTGATGGGAGACCCCAGAGACAGCAGCCAAGCCAGGTGGTTTCTGGTCTGCTTCGGACCTGACCCCATTCGCTGTAAGGGAAGGAAACCTTGTGAGGTCTGTGGAGGATGTTAGGATAACAGGGGCAAAGCTTTCTCAGGTAGAAGGGACCCCATGTGAGAACCTGGAAGCAGAGAGAACATATGCCGCAGAGGCAGCAACTGCAAAGAGTTCTAGTACAACTGGAAACGCTTAGATTGGGAGGGGATGTGGGAACCGCACCTTGAAGGATGTCTTAGGGTTTCATTGCTATGATGAAACACCGTGATCAAGGCAACTCTTACAAAGGAAAACATTTAATTGGGGCTGTCTTGCAGTTTCATAGGTTTAGTCTGTTATCATCATGGCAGGAAGCATGGCAGTATCCAGGCAGACATGGAGGAGATTCAATTCTGCAGGCAGAGGAGACTATTTCCTGTACTGGGTGGAGCCTGAGTATAGGAGACCTCAAAGCCCACCTACAAAGTGACACACTTCCTCCAAAATTCCACACCTCCTCCTATAAAGCCAGACCTCCTAATAGTGCTACTTCCTATGGCCGAGCATTCAGACCACCACAAAGGACCATATAAATGAATTAATGGCACCTGAGTGAATCAGGACTTTATCCAGAAGACAGCAATGAACCACTGAAGGAATTTAACTAGCAGCTATGTCCAGAACTTAAAACAGATCATTCTAGATCAATAGACACACTAGCAGTGTGTGTGTGGGGGGGGTTAGTTTTCTTGTTGCTGTGACAAAATGCACCACAAAGCAACTTTGGCAATGGACACACTAGAAGTGTGTGGAGGCTGGGGTAGGGGGTTAATAACCTTCTTGTTCTTGTGACAAAATGTACCACAGAGCAACTTTGGGGAGAGATGGCTTCTTTTGGCTTTCAGTTCCAGAGGGATCTGTTCTCTTGTGGTGGGGAAGACAGAGCAGCTGACAGGGAAGGCATGGGGTGGTGAAGAAGGCTAGATGATCACATCACATCTGTATCCAGGAATCAGAGAGAAAACAGGAAGTGGGGCTAGCTGTAAAGCATGCATTGTATGTGTGTACTATGTACCTGTGCACTGTGTACATGTATTTTCTATGTGTATATTGTATGCTGTGTGTCATGAGTGTGCATTTTCTGTGTAACACACATGTGCAAAGTAAATTTAGATGGATCGAGACAACGATGGGGAAAGGAACCAGCAGCCATTTTGCTGTGGCATCAATAAATGTCAGGGACCTTTATTAATAAATGTCAGGGAAGCTTCAGCAGCAGCAACAGGATTGGGAGAGGGCACCATTCGCTCTCAGTGTTGGGCCAATTCATAGACTAGATACAACCTGTTTCAATTCCAGAGCAGGGAGAAGTCAGCTAGAAGTCTCCACCCCCAGGCTGATCCAATTCTGCTATCTTACCCTTCTTCTGGCCTGAGACAGGCCAGCCACCCAGATATCAAACTACTTCCTGCTATTCCATTTTCCCATGTGGCTACAACCTTTCTTTGCAGATTTTCTCAACATGTGATTATCAGTAGGGTTCAGTGTTTTAAATCACCGTAATTACCTCCAATAGCAGAGCTGCAAACGCGGTGAGCTTTAAGATAGCAACTGACAGAATACAAACACTGCTCCTAACTTAAGAGTCAGATAAGTGTACATAGAAACCATTAAACACACAGACTTGGGAAAAAGTTCAGTCAGCAAGTGCCTATTAGGAGATCGGGGCCCCGGTCTATAAAAGCCAGGCAGGATGATACACATCCGTAATCCTGGTACCTGGGAGGCAGAGACGGTAGGTACCTGAAAGTCAGTGGCCGGCCAGCCAGCCAGCCAGCCACTGTCAGTGAGTTTTCAACTTCAGTGACAGACTCTGTTTTGACAAAAAAAGATAAAGGCTGATCAAAGAAGACAGCAAAAACTAACCTCTGCCTCCACATGCAAGTACATACATGTGAACACACACATGTACATACCATTTATATATATACATGCTATTGAAAAGATAGAAAGCACATGGTGTTTTGATACAAATATATATATACATATATATATATATATATACATATATGTATATGTATATATGTATACATATACATATGTATATCAGACATATAAGAAATTAAAAGAGTCAAAACTATGAGTTTTCAACAGTAACTTTGCTAATTTCTCATGTACTTCCAAGAAATCAGTATATGGATGTTGTCTTTTGTTTTTTGTTTTGCTTTTCAAGACAGGGTTTCTCTGTGTAGCCCTGGCTGTTCTGGAACTCACTCTGTAGACCGGGCTGGCCTGGAACTCAGAGATCCACTTGCCTCTGCCTCCCAAGTGCTGGAACTAAAGGCGTGCGCCACCACTGTCAAGCCTAGATTGAGCTTTTACAATTATTAGTTTCTTAGATTTTTCCTATCATCTAATATTTAAAATAATTATATTTTTGTGTGAATAATGCACTCACAAATAGTAAATTATGGCCTCATTTACAAAATTAGTAATTTCTAGATTGACTCATTTTTTGAGCCAGTCTCCTATAGCCCAGGCTAGCTTCAAACTTGGTATGTACCTGAGAGTGGCCTTGGACTCGTCCTAATCCTCCTTCCTTCTCCTAAATTTATCTTTAAAACAAACAAACAAACAAACAAACAATCCTTTCAATATTTATTCAGAACCAAGATTGTGAACTACATTTTGAGAACTGGATCAGATAAAGCTCCTCCGTTTTCTATATTGGTTTATCACAGGCATAGAAGTTAACTGGAGGTATACTAGCTAAATAAAGGTGCCCCAATTACCTAGAAATGTACTGGTTAAATGGAGGTGTGCTGATTAAGTACAGATATTCTGGTTAAGTAGAGGTATGCTGGTTAAATAGAGGTGTACTGGCTAAATACAGATATTCTGGTTAAGTAGTGGTTTGTTGGTAAATTTGCTTAAATAGAAGTATGCTAGTTAGTTAGATGTTAACTAGAGACATACTAGTTAAATATAGGTGTGCTGGTTAAATAGAAATAAACCTGTCAAATAGGGGCTACTGCATGAGAAGTTTACATTACCATTTTACCAAACATAAAACAAGAAGGTACTCTGGCAATTTGAAATATTGGTCTGTTTGATTTCTTTTCATATTGACGAGAATACTAAAGCAATTGTAATGTTCTTGTTATTTTTAAAATCTTTATTTTTATGTTATTTTCAAACGTCTTAGCTTACTGAGTTTATAGCACCCAACAATGAATGCAAACCTTAGGCCTTTCTACTGCATGAAGAATAGTCTCTTAAGCACACTGAACTTGCCTTTCCTTCCCACTCTGACACTATGCTCTCCACCCAGGACATTGCGTACTACCAAGCTCTGTCTGCTGAGGGACTGCAGACAGATGCTGCAAGAATTCCCCCCAGTACTGCTGTATCCCAAGAGCTGTATGAGCCAGGACTAGAGCCTTCAGCGACTGCCAAGCTGGGCGACTTACAACGTTCCTGGGAAACCTTAAAAAACGTGGTAAGTCTTTAAAGCGTTGAAATGGTCAAGTTTCTCAGACAGCCATCGCTTTAAGTATCGTCTTATGAAATGCATGCAGAGTTACACATTCAGGAGACAGTCAGATGCCCTTGGGTAAAGCTGTGAGGAAAGAAGTGTCACAACCTGCGAGATAAGAAGTAGGAAGCCGTTGGTAAGGTCCCTTCTCTTGTTCAGATCAGCGAGAAACAGCGGACTCTCTACGAAGCTTTGGAACGCCAGCAGAAGTACCAAGACTCTCTCCAGTCCGTCTCGACCAAAATGGAGGCCATGGAGATGAAACTGGGTGAGAGCCTCCAGCCCGGCCGGAGTCCAGAAAGCCAGATGGCCGAGCACCAGGTAAAAATAGCAATCCCAATGACTTCAGCTTCCTGTGTGATGGAATCAGAGTGCACTGTAGCTGGCCTGTCAGGCTCCTGTTGGGGAGAACAGAGCAGCAGTTCTTGTTGGAGTGAGCAAGATTCCAAGAGGTGGGAGTTGCTGCCATTCCATCAGGGTGGGAATCTAAGAGGGAAACACAGAAAATCAGACCTAGATTCTAATTTTAAAAAAACTATATGTGTTGATGTCGCTTTGGGATTTTTCTGATATAGGTGTCCTTTTTTTCTAGTTGCCAAATTGATTTTTGTTTAGTTATGAGCCATTGTTGTAAGAATAAATATGAAAATTCTATCCCAGATCAGTCTTATCTGGGAATGATGCCCCAGGTTTCAGTGGGAAGGAATTCTAAGTTTTTATCTTGTGTTGTTCTGACTCTACTCACTTTTAAAAGCTTATGTAAGTTAGAGAAAGTGTCAGATTTATGTGAAGAAAGAGCTGATCCCATAAATCTAATTTAGAAAGATGCTGTTAAAAATATATCAGCTTAAAATTTATGCTAAGCCACACACATGGCAAGTGGGCACTGCCAACACGGCCCACACTCTAGAGTTCCCGAAGGAACATGGTCAGGACTTTAAAGTCACTTATGTGGCAAAACTGAGGTCTAAGGATGTGGAGACCTGGGTTCAGCTAGATGTTGAGTCCACACGACATAGGAAAGTGCTGCCTGATACTAACAAGGACCAAGCAGCATATGACAGCCCCCCAAAAAGCAGAGAGGATGAAAGATGTCTTTAGTTGTTAATTGATCTAAGGCCCCCTATGTTGTTGCATGATACTTCTGCATAGAGCATAGAATTCAGGTTCAGTTCTTAGCATCCTTCTGGTGGTTTACAACCATGCGTAACTCCAGTATCAGGGATCTGACGTGTTCTTCGGACCTCTGTGGGTAGCAGACACACAAGTGGTGCATATATATACATGCAGACCAAACAGTCCTAGACATAAAAATAAATAAAAAACATTACACATAACCAAATTAAAAAGGCCATGTGTGCAGCACACACCAATAATTCTAGCACACAGGAGATGAAAGTGCAGTCCAGAGCAACTAGGTCCACTTAAGGGGACCCATCACAAAACAGAACAGGAGCTGGAGAGGTGGCTCAGTGGTTAAGAGCACTTCTTGTTCTCCAGAGAACCTGAGTTTGGTTCTCAGCACCCCTCTGAGAGACTCATGACTATTTGAGTTTCCTGCTCCAGAGGCTCAGATGCCCTCTTCTGGCCTCTTCAGACACCCCCACACATGTGGCACTTACTTACACAGAAGCTCATGTACACATAAATAAACAATAATATATAAATCTTAAGAAGAGAACAAAACATCAGTTTTAGTAGAAGAGAAAGAGAGAAAAGTGCAACACAACTGCTCTATACTCCATTCGGAGTCCACTGTAAACATGGACTTCATGGTTGGCTCACATGTGCCGTCCAGTACCAGTGCTTTCTTTTGCAATACGTGGCCTGTCAGTATAAGATAAGAATGCACACATTCCATCTAAAGATGGTGTATTGAGAAATAGTGGTTTCAGGCTTTTGAAACTCTTGTAGCTTCTTAGGGGAGGTATTAAATACACAGGATAGACCTGTTTTAGACCTTTTGACAAACTACGGTTTAGATAGCCTAGAGTTCCCCACAGTCTGCCCAGCTTGGAAAACATGGCGACAAAGGCATAAATTTAAAAGTAACCTTGGTTTTATTAGATCAAAACAGTCATGAGGATGGTTCAGCACTCATGTGACTGTAGCCACGTTGTTCTCTCTGACAGCCATCCATTGCTTCACTAGAGCCCTGTCACCCTCCAGACATCCCTGTCCCTTCTAGAGGGGCCACCCTGTCACTGTCCTTGCCTGATGGTTCTGTTTTCCTTCAAACATCCAAAGAGAATATTGGATGAGTTATCTAAGGGTGATATTAGAGTAATTCGAGAATCACACGTATTACTGAGAACCAGGAATCTGGGAGAAGGTTTAAATAGATCCATGCTGTTGGGTTTTAGGTTATCTCTACCTCTGTTGGAGGCTTATCATCCCTGTAATCTAGGTAACTGACCACAGCTCCACCAAGACCCTTTAATGGCCCTCTCAGATGCTCTGCAAGAAAACAGGGTCATGGTGGATCATACCTTAGAGTTCGTTACAGAGCATACGTATTAGCTCCAAGGAGCACTACCACCTGCCTGTCCATCATTATTAGTATGGAAATGTCTATTGTACATGAAGCCAAATTGTTGTCCAAGGACTTGATGGAGAAAACATAAAACTGAACATTTATCATCTTAGGTGTATTTTTTTTATTATTCATACATGTGACAATGTTTTTTTTTTATCATATCTACCCGCACTCGGCCTCTAACTCCTCCCTGAACCTCTTACCGTGTCCCTCTCTCCATCACACCCTCTCTTCATAGCCCATTGAGTTTGGTAGGTGCTGTCCATGTGTGCACATAAGGCCGCTCACTGGAGCAGGAGCAACTTAACAGGCGTCACTTCCACAGACAAATAAACAAAGCACACAGGTTCTCCCTGCTTCAGCAATCAATCTTCAACTGCTAAAGGATCTCAGCCATTGGAGGGAGGGTCTTTGTGACCCCCTCCCCGATCTGTGCTGGAGTTTGAAGGGCTTAGCTGTGAGTCCATGAGTGCTGGTGACTCCAATGTACCAGCAGACAGTTTCCTAACAGCACATCCTAATCTCTGGCTCTTTTGTTGGCCTTTCTGCCTTCTCTTCTGCACTATTTCCTGAACTCCCTCCCTCCCTCCCTCTCTCTCTCTCTATGTGTACACGTGTACACGTGAATGTGTGAGTTACACATGCGTATGTGTGTGTACATGTGTTTGTGTCTGTGTTGCTTGTGTGTGCGGGCACATGTGTTTGTGTATGTGTGTGGAGGGACAGGTGTACATGTGTGTATATGTGCATGTGTGGTTGCACACATGTGAATGTGTATATACACATGTGTGTCTCTGTTCACATGTGTGGGGGGGCGCACACAGATGTGTATATAAGGACAGTGATTTGGATGTCCCATTTAGGACTATTTAGGATGAGCAGCTCACAGTTAACAATTCTCTGAAATCTCATCAGCTAAAATTGTACATTATTGCTTCATTGTGAATCAGAAAGACAGCAAGTAACTTCTCTTGCAATTGAGGCCATGACTTTCTGTCCTTTGCTGATCCTGAGGAGGAAAGCACCTCCCATCACCCCAGTGAGAAGACATAGCTCATTTAGTGATGTAAGTAAGCTAGGTATCAGGGCTTACGTCTCTTGTTAGTGGTCTAATGGAGGCTGAGGACACACAGAGCACATGTAACTCAGTGCAAGTGTGTATATACCCCCTCTCTAGCACTTCCTTCTTGAGCTATCTTTGTTCGCTTTCAATGTCTGTGCCTGAGTTCTACAAATTCTAGCCCACATGAAGAGCTAGTGCCAACACACTATCTAAATCTGGTCCTGGAGTCTGGAACAGTTCTTTATTATAGACCTTCTATTTCTAAATTCCGACTGAACAGTGGTGGAAAAGTCCAGTGTGCTTTTTATACTGTAAAGGAATTGATAGACATGCTTTGCTTCTTACTTATTTTCTCGCACCCTGTTATAAGGATTATTTCTTGTTAATCTAACTCTCACAAGGTTCCTCCAGACCAGTGGTTCTCAACCTGTCGGTCTCAACCCCTACAAGGGTCACAGGTCAGATATCCCGCATATCATCAGATATCCTGCATATCGCATATTTACATCACAGCTAGTAATAATAGCAAAATGTATAGTTATGAAGTCACCATAAAAATAATCTTATGGCTTGAGTTCACCGTAAACTTGAGTTCAACATGAGGGACTGCACTGAAGGGTTGCAGCATTAGGAAGGTTGGGAACCAGTGCTCCAGACTCTTGCCTCAGTGTGCTTACTTAGTTTGATAGGAACTTTCCGGTCCCTTTCTCTCCAGTTAGGATCTTCACGATGTATGATGGGTGCAGGGCCCAGTGCGGTTTGAAAGCTGGTGATGTGTGTTTGAATGTTGCACCCTGTGGTTGGGATTTGAGTCTTTTTCTATGTTTTTTTTTTCTCATAAGTTTGCATCGATACTTGTGAATTTCACATCGTGCACCCCAATCCCAGTCTTCCCATATCTGTTCTCCACCCTGTAAACCCCCAAAGGAAATAAAAACAAAAATTAAAAACAAACAACAACAAAGCATCTCACCATGGAAGCTGTGATGTGTCCCAGTGTGTCACCCAGTACGCCCTTTTGCCCAGACAGCTTGTAGATGTTCATTGCAGTGAGTCACTGGTCTGGTTTGAGACCTCTGGCTTCTGCTACACTATCAGTACTGGATCCTCAGAGACTTCTCTCAGATATCCTGCTGTTGTCCTGAGTCATGTAGACCCTGCAGCTTTGGACCTGCAGGATTCGCCCTTTCACATACTCTAGCAGCTCATAGGTGGGGTAGATGTTATGGCAGGCCAGCTCAAAGTCCTGGATCTGGGCCTGGGTAGTAACTCAGTGTGTCAGTCTGCCAGCTCTCCCAGGCTGCCCAGGTAAGGGGTGGGGGGCCAGGCATTTGGCATCTTTGCCACACTTGGCTCAGTGACAGGCTTTAGGATCAATTCTGAGTCTATTTCATTCTAACAAATAGATCGTGGAAACAACTGTACTCAAAATTATAGACCTGAAACTGTGTAGAGTTACTATTTTCTTTTGGAATTGAATAAACATGAGTTCCATGTGGCCCTACTATTAAAGGATTGGGCTTGAGTGAAGCTCCAAGTATTTATCCTGTTTTAAAATATTAGTGAATTGTGTATCTTAATGGGAGCCAGTATGATTTTCTAAAATTTATTATATATGTATATATAAGCATTATGTGTGTGTGTGCGCACATGTGTGTGTACTAGAGAAAAAGAGAGAGAGAGAGAGAGGGAGGGAGAGAGAGAGAGAGAGAGAGAGAGAGAGAGAGAGAGAGAGAAACATATAAGAAATAACCAGAAAGAACAACACAACTTCTTGTTAATTAAATCTCAGTGGATTTGGCTGACCAGGGTATAGTAAAGTCACATATATAACACGTGCACCGATCAAATCCTCCCTCCCTGCCTCTCCCCCTTTTCTCAGATCCCTTTCCCAACTTCTAGTGATCTCTAGCCACCTGTCTAACTCAGTTCCTGTCACTCACATGTCCTCTTTATCACAAGTCAGCACCAACCCAAAGAGAACTCCACCTCCCTCTCCTCAGTTTGCATCAAGTAGTATGGGCCAGCTGCTGGCTAGCCGTGAACTCCTCCGAATTCTGAGACTGAAGGTGTGTTTGACTACCAGATGGATGTCTGTACATATTACAGAATGAAAACCACATAGCAAAATTAATGAAAGCATACAACTCATTGACATTTAAAATGGCTACGTCATAAAAGCACCACCTCTATCTGTTTGTAAAATGTTTTCATCACTCCAAATAAAACCTTCCCAGGTGTCACTGAGCTTGGATGCTGGGAGAAGTTGGGAAGGGAGGACTGCCTTAGCAGTGCAGAACTGACAGTTCCAAGGAACCAAACCATGCTTTTTCCTACCGAAGAGTATTCAGAGGGGAGAATGAGATAGAAATGGAAGCCACCACACTCCCGGTCAGCCAAATCCACCGAGGTTTAATGAGGAGTTGTGTTTTTTCTTTCTGGTCATTTCTTTTATGATTTAGGCACCAACTCTAGTATGAGTTACAATTAATTCACTTAGATGTATTGAACACCCCTTAGGCCAACATCCAGAAGACTGGCTTTTTTTATAAATATATGATTTGAAAGTAAGTGGTGAGAATCAGCAGCATGCTGCAGAGAGAACAGAAATATTATTGTGAGCCATATAGGAAAGGGGACGGGGAGTAGATTAAATGACATCTAGCCTGCATGTAGGCTGAGAATTGGGATAGTAGCAGGTGGGTGGGAGGGATCATCTATACAGCTGTGGGAAAGGGAGGAGAGTGAGGCGGGGGATGAGCATCGTTTAAAACTGCAGCCGAGGAGGAAATGTCATGAAGCTGGTCTAATTATAGAGAAGAATAAAGTCTGAACAAACAATGCTGAGTTTATAGGTTTTGACAATTGGGTCTTCAGGAAGTGATCACAATTAATAATGCATGAAAATACTTTAAATGAACAATTAAGACAGTCAGTCTATAAATTCAATGAAGTCTCAAAAATCTGTCAACCCCAAGACTTGGGCATGGTGGCCCACACCTGTAAATAATGAGGCAGGGATTGCACATTCAAAGCCACCCATGGATTATATGGCTTGATAAAAGATATTGCAAATATGAGAAAACCATATCTCAAAGGAACAGAAGTTCTAGTTTGGTGCAGTGGCAAGGATATACAAACCCAGAATGGGTCAGGGAGAAACAGGAGAATCAGAAGTTCAAGACCATCCTCTAACACAAGTTGTAGGCCTGATCTGTAGTATAGACCATGTTTCAAAACCAAACAGACAAACAAACAAACAAACAAACACAAACAAATGAACCAGCAATCCCCAACCCCCAGCCCCAGGAAGGGAGAAGATGGTTAAAGTTGAAAAATAAATCCTGCCACTCAGAGCACTGGTTCTCAACCTCCCGAATGCTGCACCCTTTAATATAGTTCTTTACACTGTGGTGACCCCCAACCATAAAATTATTTTCATTGCTGTAACTGAATTTTGTTACTGTTATAAATCATAATGTAAATATCTGGTATTCAGGAGATCTGATCTATGACTCCTAACAGGGTCTCCACCCACAGGCTGAGAAGCCCTGGCTTACAGAGAGTTACAAAGCTCTAAGAATGAAAAGAGAGCCAGCATCCTTTGCACAGCAGTGAGCTTCCAGGAACAGAAGCATTTGGCTCATAGCAAAGATTATACTGCAAAACCCTCTAGAGAGAGAAGGAGAGGGAGACAGTGACGGGGAGGGAGGGGCAAGGCGAGAGGGAAGGGCTGGGGTACCTCCTGTACTCGCACTGGAAACAATGGGAGTGTGGTAAATTAAACTGGATTATAGTAGACATAAGTACGAAGTTAGCATTAAAAAACAAAACAAAAGATAAATGAACTCTTACAATGATGCTGACCATAGTACCACAGTGATGAGGTTTTCTTCATTTCATTTTTTTTTAGATTTATTTTTTTATTTTATGTATATTTATGTACACTGTCTGTAGCTATCTTCAGACACACCAGAAGAAGGCATCAGATCCCATTACAGATGGTTGTGAGCCATCATGTGGTTGCTGGGAATCGAACTCAGAACCTCTGGAAGAGCAGTCAGTGCTCTTAACCACTGAGCCATCTCTCCAGCCCGTTTTCTTCATTTCTGATCCATCATATACCAACACTTTTTCAAATTAAATAAAATTCTCTTCATGTCAAGATGATGCCAGATGGTTGTAAAGTTTCTTAACACTTGTTCTCCATATTTCTATCTCCTTACACACCTCCCTAGAAGCCTTTGAAAAACTAACACCATTCCATTTATTAATCATGTCCCCAGAGGATTCTTTTATCTTCTATTTGTTTTGATTTGAGTCCTGGGGAGCCTAGAGCTATAGGAGGCTAAGCCCCAGTTCTGCCACTGAGCTCACTCGGTTCCCTCACTCAGTAACCCTCTTAAAGATGAGGTGCCACATGGTAATCGTGACTCAGTAGGCAAAGTTTTCTCAAACAGAACACCTGAAGCTAGAACTATTAAGGAAAAAATATTATCCTGTAATCAAATTTAAAACTTCTGTTTAGCCAGGTGTGGTGGTGCATACTTTTAAATCCCAGCAAAGGCAGGTGAGTCTTTGTGAATTGGAAGCAAGCTGACATCATGGCAATCTACAGACAGTGAGTTCCAGGACAGCCAGAGCTATACACTAGGGCCAGGTCTAAAGAAAACAAAACAAATCAAAAGCTAAACCAAACCAAACCAAACACTTTCTGATTATTGGAAGGTACCATAAAAAAAATCTTTTTGTTGCTAGTGGAGAAACAATGTCAGAGCAGACAGTCCTAGTAAGAGTAGACATCTATAATACACAGAAGCAAAAGAAACAGGCACCTAGAATCCAACCTGTTTGAGTAAGCCATAAGGAAAACTCCAGTGGAGATCAAGCAGAGACTTAGCAGGCAACCACAGAGGAGGCTCTGTCTGAAGCATGAACAAGCAATTGCAGGATAAATTAACATTGAAACTAACATGATTCACAGAGCAGTTGACAGCGGGATAGTAAACAAAGCTGAAAATGAGCAGCTCTCTCCAGAGAGTAACTCTGTCCACATAGCAGCTTACAGAAATGGCAGGCCTAGGGGAGTCATGTTTACCTAGCCACAGGGTGACTGGGAAGCCTGGAGGAAACCACAAGAAAGAAATCAAAAGGGCCTTGCCATGCTCTGGAAATTCAAGTTATTTCCTGGTCAGTATGATAGCTTCCTGGAGGTGTACAGCTTGTGAAGAACCAAGGAGGCCCGCCCCTACTTCCTGTTTAGGTCTACGTAATACTGTGGTTGTAACAATTGGTTAAAATTCAGTTGGATTGGTCACTCTATTAGGGAAGAGAGGTGTTTCTTTTCTTGTTCATTTTAATATAATTTTAATTATAATTATAATTCATTTTATATAATTATAATTTTAATAATTTAATCAGTTTTAAATTTTAATTATTTTGATTAATTCTTTAATATTATTTTAATTATTTTAATATTGTCGACAGTGCCCTCTGAGGAGGTACTGTGCCTACTGTGATGTCTGCAGTCTGTGGAAGGACTAATACAAGCAAAGGTATTAGTTTGGTCCGTGTCATTTCACTAGGCCACAGGTACCTTTCCTATACTGCCTAGCTTTATAGTAGGCTGTTTAATGTCTAAATAGGAATCTCCCATATGAAGACCCCAGT
Organism: Grammomys surdaster; assembly: GCF_004785775.1. Classification (NCBI taxonomy): domain Eukaryota; kingdom Metazoa; phylum Chordata; class Mammalia; order Rodentia; family Muridae; genus Grammomys; species Grammomys surdaster. Next base: position 4,544,182 of record NW_021604601.1, on the reverse strand, counting down.
CTCAAAAAACTAAAAAGAAGATAAATTAGATAGAAATGGATGGATGGCTGGGCGGTGGTGGTGCACGCCTTTAATCCCAGCACTTGGGAGGCAGAGACAGGTGGATTTCTGAGTTTGAGGCCAGCCTGGTCTACAGAGTGAGTTCCAGGACAGTCAGGACTACACAGAGAAACCATGTCTCGAAAAACCAACAAAACAAAACAAAACAAAGAAAAAGAAATGGATGGATGAATAGATAGATAGATAGATAGATAGATAGATAGATAGATAGATAGATGACGGACCTATATAGGACTGTGGATGTAAGTTGGGTGTGGTATTCCACACCTTTAATCCCAACACTAGGGAGGGAGGTATCTAGTCTTTGTGAGTTTTAGCCCGTCCAGGGCTATATACTAAGACTTTATCTCAAAAGCAAACCAGACCAGAATTAAGGAACAGATAATGAGTTAGTCATTTCAGCATTCTTTTCCTTTTAAGGGCAGGGCTGAGAGACGGGATAGACAAGGTGGCATTCAGGAGTTACTTTAAATCACCCTCTTGATTAAAGGTTAAAGCTGAGAGCTGTGTTACCTTTTGTGGTAACACTAGGCAGTTTGGAGATTTGATGATTTTCTCTTAGTTCTTGGAATGTGTGAACAAAGGTTTTGCTCTATATCAGGTGACAGGGAACTTCAGCATACTGTCTACTCCAGTTTGGGTTTTTAATCTGTTATTTGTGGGCCAGTGAAGGAGCCGATCCTAAAAGTAGAGCCGTCTGTAATTGCTATTTAAAGATACACAATGTGATTGACACGCCATTGAACTGTGCAAGCTGAATGAAGAGGCCGGGTTGGGGGTGTGCCTTGGGAGGTGGTCAGCCTCAGAAAGCATTTGAAAACTTAGCAGACAACTCTGGAGGGAGCCAATGGCCTGGAAGGTAGCCCCAGGAAGCTGAGTTTTTGAGTTAGGTAGAGAAGGAAGAGAATGAATGTGGACATACTTGACGATTCCTCTCCTGTTACGAATGAGCCTGTTGGAACCCAGAAATGCTAATTAATCTGTTCAAAGCCATTTAACTTAGTAACATTCCCAGCATCCAGATCAGAATTGTCCCAGCTTTCAGCTCCGCAATGTCACTCTGAAAGTTAAACTAGGTGACAGTCCTGATGGCTGGCTCAACAGATGACATCGGAGTGAGAGTCTGCCACTGACCTCAGTGGGTGTCTGGTGGCAAGGCCTGGAGTCCTCAGTCAAGAGCGTGATCCCGCAGTCTTCCCCACAGGCCCTGATGGACGAGGTGCAGCTGCTGCAAGATGAGATCAACGGGCTCCAGGCATCTCTTGCTGAGGAGCTGGTGGCCGAGTCTCAGGAGTCGGACCCAGTGGAGCAGCTTGCCCTGCAGTCCACGCTCACTGTCCTGGCTGAGCGAATGTCCACCATCAGGATGAAAGCAGCGGGCAAGCGGCAGCTCCTGGAGGTAACCGGGGCCTTAGAGGGATTTTAGGTCCTCCTTCTGAATCAAGCTTTAGTGTCTGTTAGCAGTTCTGGGTACCAATGTGAACTATATGGGCTTTGTTGTTTTAATTGCTAGTCTCTTCTTTGATAATGTATTTTCTCAAACTTTTACTCTCTTTCCCTCTCCCTCTCCCTCTCCCTCTCCCTCTCCCTCTCCCTCTCCCTCTCCCTCTCCCTCCCCCTCCCCCTTCCCTGTTGAATGTTTCTGCCCTCATATCTTCATATTCTCACCCTTTCTTATTCCCATCAGTCCCCTTTGTCTGCCTAAGAAGTTTTACTTCTTGTCAGGGTGAGGGGATACCCAGGGGCCTCCCACCTGCTCAAAGAAGAAGGGGAAGAGGGATGAGGGAAGGATTTGGGGAGGGGTTGACCTGGAGGAGGTCAGTGAGTGAGATGTAAAGTGAATAAAGAAAAACATTAAATTAAAAAAATGTTTTACTTCTACTTTCATGTCATATATATATACCTAGTTTTATATATCTGTGTATTGGGGCCACATGGGAGAGAAGGGATACAGTAATTGTCTTTCAGCAATAGAATAATTCACTTCATGTAATCACCTTCAGTCATGTCACTCTTTCTGCTAATAATGTCATTATATTCTTATTTATGACTGTAAATATTCTATTGTGTAAGCGCACGTGCGCACACACACACACACACACACATATGCACTTCACATAACATTTTCCTTACCCGTGGTCTGTTGTTGGCTACCTAGGCTGGCCTCATAATTTGGCCGTTGTGAGTGTTGCAATAGGCATTGGAGGGAGGGTGTTCCTTACTGTTTCCCAGTCCCAAGAAGTAGGTATTAACGCTTACACCCGGAGCTGGAGCACGGCGCATAGTCAGTCAGGCTGTATCTATGAATGTGCTCTAGGTGGGAGACACTGGGAATGCAGAGAGCTGGTATCTGGTTGACAAGAGCCCCAGGGACAGGAACTGTAGATTTGAGCAATGGTGTGCTATGTTTAACTAAGAGCCTACAATTAGTGGAACTGAAGCATAAACCTACCTGTTCACCATTAGCCGTTCCAAGTCCATTCACTCATGAAAATACCCTTTCACTTCTGTTGCCTATGTTATCTGCTTTAAATATTATTTGGTAGGTAGATTTTTAGTAACGATATATGGTAAAAATCAGCTGTTCTTTTCCTTATATTTTCTGTCTTATGATTCTTTCTTGTAACTATTGGCTTTTGACACATGTGATGTTTATGCAGTCGCTCCTGCAATTCATTTGAGTGTGGGCTTCAGATGGGCTCTGAGAACTTCTGGCTTGTGTCTCTGGATCATAATGTCCCCAATACATTTCTTATACAAACTGAGTATAATTTTATTTACTACTGATTCCATCATGATTAAATTTATGATTGTTGCATACTAAAGATGTAAGCCTGTTCTAAATTGGTTAGCCACAAGATCAGTCAAATCATGTATCTATTCCATATTCTGCACAAACTGCCTACTTACTAGTCCCTGTGTTAAGATTTGAATTAAAGAATAATTATCATTGGAACCAGAGAAAGGACTCAGTGGTTAAGAGGTATCACTATTGTTGAGGAGGCCCTGGGTCCAGTTCCCACCACACACACAGTGGCTCACAGCCAGTTCCAGGAAGTCTTCTTCTGGCCTCTGAAGGCAGTACACACACATGGTGCTCAGATAAATATGTAGGCAAAACACTTTTACACATAAGATTAAATACATGTTAAAAATAATAATGACAATTACTAGTGATACAGTTTTTTAAAGGAGGTATTCAGAGTACCTAAAGGTAACTTTTTAATTCCATCACATTGTCTTTACTCTATGAAAAATGTATGTGGGATTTCAGAATAAGTTTCCGCATGAATTATTTGCAGGAATCGTAAAACTTGATAGCCTAAAACTTGGGGTTTCTGCCTTCTTCCAACACAAGTACCACTGGCTGCTCCTTCCCACAGGATCGACTGCCTAAAGTGTTGTACATTTATGTGGGGTAGATGTTCTTTAGTCACCTGCTGTCCCAAGCATGCCCTACCTTCGCAGAACCTGAGGTTTAAGTGTCTGTTGCCATGGACCAACTGCTTCCTGTCAGTGTCTGGTTCTAATTCTTGGCTGATTCCCTCATTCCCAAGAGTGCCAGATCCCATAGGAATCTCAAGGATGCCTCGTTCAACTCTGGGGCACATAAATTCATGGGGGGTGGTGTGCAGAGAGGACTCTTCACACACTAATGTTGAGACACAGAAACCCCAATTTAGTCTTCTCAGATGTACTCTGAGTCTAGATATTTGTTTGTGTGTGCAGCTAGGGGTTGAGACTGTCACTCTGTTGTATGGAATCTTTAAGAATCTTTAAATTCTTACTGTTCAGTGCTCCCTCCAATTTACCTTCTTCCTAATCCCTTAGGAGAAGCTAAATGATCAGCTGGAGGAGCAGAGACAGGAGCAGGCTCTGCAGAGGTACCGCTGTGAGGCAGATGAGCTGGACCACTGGCTGTTGAACACAAAGGCCACCCTGGATGTTGCACTGGGTACACCCCAGGAGCCGATGGACATGGATGCCCAACTGGTAGACTGCCAGGTACAAAAATGCTCTAGGGTAGTGGTTCTCAGGCTGAGGGCATGACCCCTGTAGAGTCAAGTATCAGATATCCTAACCTGCATATCAGATATTTACATTATGAATCAAAACAGTAGCAAAATTATGAAGTAGCAACAAAATAATGTTATGGTTGGGGGCAGGTCGTCATCACCACCACATGAGGAACTGTATAAAAGGGTCTCAGCATTTGGAAGGTTGAAAATCACTACTCTATATCATGAAGGAAAGGAAGGAAATGTGCATACATCATAAAGGACATTTTAAAAACATAGATAATATGCCAATAAGGTCCTGACATAGTCCTGTGAGCTTCCACAAGTTTGAGACTTTATGTATTTACAGAGTCCATCATTGACGCAAATATAAAATTCAAAACTGGAGTTGGTTCTTAAAAATCATTGCCAGTGGTATCTAGTCTTTAAAAATATTCCGGAACTAGAGAGATGGCTCAGTAGTTAAGAGTAATTCCTACTCTTCCAGAAGACCCATGCATTTAAAATCTAGCATTAAAAATCTGCTCCATAATTATAATTGGCTGTGACACGGGATTGGAGTCATGTGTGAGGCGTAGTGGTATACACCTTTAATCCCCACATTTGGGAGACAGTACAGGAGAGTCTCTAGGAGTTTAAGGCCAACCTGAGCTACATCGAGAGTTCCAGGATAGCCTGGGGCTACATAGTGAGATCCTGTCTCAGGAAAAAGAAAAAAGAAAAGAGAAAAGAAAAGAAGGAGGGAAGGAAGGAGGGAGGGAGGGAGGGAGGGAGGGAGGGAGGGAGGGAGGGAGGGCGGGAAAGAGGGATAACTTCAAGATCAGTGTTCTGAAAGAAATTCCTTTTAAATCAACAAGAAGTTTGTTGTGTGATAATTTTATTACTATTAGTAAGCTAATACTAAGATAATGGGACTGATAGTGGATTATCATTTGGCCAGCAGCCCCTTTCTTTGTGCTTGTTCACTATGCCACATGTGTTTCCCTTATGCCTTTTCCAATGTATTTTTAATTATAAAATATCTGGTTTTTTTCTAAAGAGAAAAGGTAAGAAGTACGGGCATTCCTCCACCCAAGCACATACCTTACTGTTCAAAGTAGAAGAAGCCAGATACCTGACTGTGTGCTAAGCGACTATTGAGGATTGTGCTTAGAAACAGTCTCCAGGGGCTGGCGAGATGTGAGAGTTCTGTCCCTGCTGTGTTTTCCCAGAACATGCTGGTGGAAATAGAACAGAAAGTGGTGGCCCTGTCACAGCTGTCCGTGCACAATGAGAACCTGCTGTTGGAGGGCAAGGCTCACACAAAAGATGAGGCAGAGCACCTAGCGGTGAAGCTGAGGGTGCTCAAAGGAAGCCTTGTGGAGCTGCAGAGGGCCCTGCATGACAGACAGCTCAACATGCAGGTGAGCATGATACCTGAAGCCTGGGCTGACATGGTGCATGCGACACACTTACCACATGCATCTCTATGAGTGTGGCGGTGGAGAAAAGATGTTAGAGGCCGAATACACATATATATGTGCTTGGTTTGAGTAACATTCCAGCATGTGTATTTACATTTTCTGCCTTAGGTCTGGGTTTCCAGTTAGGCTGTTAGCATTCATTGACCAGCATGTGGATCTGAGGGTGACGTTCTGATGTGATGAAATGGCTTTTCTTTTGGATTCCTCTTACAGTCCCCTCTCTAGATGTATTCAGACTATTTAGGAGGCTTCTGCACCTAATGCCTGGTCAATGAGTCTTCCCACCATAACACTGTGATTCCATAGCATGGTCAACTTTATTTTACATTGTTGGAGTTTTCTGGGCATTTCCATGGCCTACTCTCAACTTTCTTTTGATTTCAGATTCTTTGCATTTTACATTTTAGACTTTTTTTTTTTTTGAAGAACATCCGACTCTAGTGATTGGTTGCAGACATCTGTCTTACATTTGTAAAGGGCACATTTAACCCATCATTTAAATTTGTTGTGATAGGTGATGTACATGAACTTTTATTTTACTGTATTTGTCCCATTCCCACTCTCTTTAATAGGGTCTTGCTATATGGCCTAGGTTACCCTGGAACTCACTGCTTTGCACACCAAAGGAGTGAATGGTGTGTGTGTGTGTGTGTGTGTGTGTGTATGTGTGTGTAGTACAGAACAGAAACAAATGAAATTAAACTGTGTCTTAAGCAGCTTAGTTTGCTGTAGCAACATTTGCCCAATGAATGGTTTAGAAACCACAAACACAAGTGCACACCAGTCTAGGTTCTGGGAAGTCTGATTATGATGCCTGCTGCTTCAGTGTCTAGTGAGGGTTCTCTGCCTGATCCACAGATGGCCTCTTTTCCCTGTGTCCTTGAGTGGAGGAAGAGGCTAGTTGAGGCCTCCTTTATAACAAAGCTAGCTGCAGTAAGGTTACCTCCCACAGTCCTTGCATTTAACATCACAGTGGGGATTAGGTTCCAGTGCTAACTAAGAGGCCCCAGACAGCACAAGGGTGACCAGGAGACTTTGAGCTTAACTCTGAGGAATATGAAAGGCCATTGGACTGTTTGGGAATAGGGGAGGGAAGTGGTAAGCCTATACCACCACAGTTGGACTGGGATAGAAGCTGGAGGTCAAATAGCAGATAGTTACAGCAAAAGGAAAAGTCACAGGGCATAGGGCAAAGAGCACAGGTGCCCTTCTTTTCCCCTCTTCCTCCTCTCCCCTCCCCTTCCCCTCTCTTCTCTCCTCCTCTCCCTCCTCTCTTCTCTCTCCTCCTCTCATCCTCTCTTTCCTTCTGTCCCCTCCCCTCCTCCTCTCATCTCCCTACTCCTCTCCCTCCTTCCCTTCCTTCTACTCTCCTTCCTTCCCTCCCTCCCTCCCTCCTCTCCTCCCTTCTCCTGTCCCCTCCCTCCTTTCCTCCCTCTTCCCCCTCCTTCCTCCCTTCTCTCTTTCCTTCCCCTCCTCACCCCTCCCTCCTTTCCTCCCTCCTTCCCCTCCTCTTCCCTCCCTTTTTCCCTCCCCTCCCCTCCTTTCCCTTCCCTCTTCTCTCCCCTCTCCTTCCCTCTTTTTCTTTCTTCTTTCTTTACCTTCCCACCCTTCCTCTGGTTCCCTACAGCAGAATCATATGCCCTGCAGATCTCATCATTTACTGTGAGCCTGAGCTACACTCCTAACCCGTATTTCTCGGTGCTGTTGCATGTATGTGGAGTGTAATATCTGCTGCCCAGTTACTTTATTTTGTTGTTTTATAAAGTGAATGGGCATGGGTATCAGTGAAGACCCATTCTCTCCATTTCTCCTGGATAGACATGAAGAAATGCAGACCTAAGGACATGAGAAAATCTCTTGAATTATAAGCTGTCTGACTTCATAAGGAGCTTAGGTCATTTTCACACAATGTCACCAATGGAAACAGCATCAAGTTTACTCTATATGGATAGCAAACTGCTTTATGAAGAAATGGTTCATCTCAGGTTTAGCATCTCCAGGGTCTCACTGCTCTTTGAAGGAACGTTCCAGGAAGAAAGGTGGTGACTGCCCTACTTTTCCAAAATAAACATCCCCTGGTGGCTCCACCCAGAGAGTCTCTAGTAACAGAAACTACCTCACTTCTTCCTCCCATGGCAAAAGGGAAAGCTATCATCTCCAGGCTTGTATTCCTCCTGCTAGGGCCGCCTTAATCCTAAGGAGGAAAGAACTGAAGTATGAACTAGATTCTTAATCAGTTTTGCTTCCTGAGGACCAAGTCTTAGCTTTTAAAATGACTGAGTCAGAAAACTTTACTAACTAAAAAACCAATTAGAACAACACAGAAAACAGTCTAAGTGACAGTTTTCTGTATGTTTGTTTGTTTAATCTGAAGCTGTGGACTTGCTTGGTCAGACACGTACATTCTGAGAAACCTGAAAGTCCATCTGTGTATAGATGGTTCTGAGGGCTCACATTTCAATCGCCAACCTTTCTTTGGTGATTTGAAAGACAAACTGGAAGTCTGAGGAGACTAACCCACGTAGACGTGTGATCGGGTCCTGTGGACCATGAGGAGTCTGTAAGAGATCTTCTGGATGGGCTCTGGGAAACATTGGCTGAATTAGACAGCAGAGAGGAAGTTACCTGGATCCCAAGAGAAAAGGCAAAGAAGCTCATGGCCAGGACCAGTATTTTGGCAGCTAGAATAGTTATGATTGGGGACTTGAGTCTGGTATGCTGATTCCTTGAGGTGTCATTGTGTGTCTTGTGTTTTCATCCTGCAAAGTTTCCATCTAACCTGCTTTTTCTCCCTTGCCTGAATGAGCCAGGGTCTCTGAGAGTTCATTCTGTGATGATTTGATAGTGTTCTCCAGCCTCTTGTGCTACAACCCCACTCACCTAAACCTCTACTTTCCAGAAATCCACTATTTATCTTTAGGAGAAATTCCTGGGAAGGAGGGATGCTTAGAGAACAAGGTGATGAGTCACCCACTCCAAACATGTTGCAAGATACAAATAGCATCTTTTAGACCAAGGACATTCACATTGTTCTACCTGATCTGGCTTCTCCAGTTGGGAAGCCAGCTCCTGTCAAAGGAAAGGAAGTACATGCCCAGAACATAGGAGCTCACATGGAGACATAGACTATATCTTCTACATGTTGATGGCTTGCTTCACCGTAGAGCAGTCACACCAAGGTACAGAGACAAAGATGCAGTCCATCATCTCAATCAGTCTACCATTGTCTTAGGGTTACTGTTGCTGGGATGAAACACAGACACCAAAGCCACTTGGAGAGGAAAGGGTTTATTTGGCTTCTGTATCCTGAGTCACATTTCATTGTGGGGGGCATGAATACAATCAGAACAGGAACCTGAAGTCAGGAATTGATGCTGAGGCCATGAAGGAGTGAGAATTATTGATTGCTCTACATGGCGTTCTCAGCCTGTTTTCTTATAGCATTCAAGAGAACCCACAATGGATTGGCCCTCCCGTATCAATCACTAATTAAGAAGATGTCCCATAGACTTGCCTACAGTCTGATCTCATGGAGGCATTTTCTCGATTGAGGCTTCCTCTTCTCAGATGACTCTAGCTTGTGTCAAACTGACCTAAAACTAGCCAGTGCAACTATGAATCATGGGATTTCGGGAAAGAAAACACAAGTATAGAAACCCAATGCTCTGTATCTGTGATCAGTGAGCAACGTGGTTTTGAATTAGTGCTACTATTTGAGTAAACTTTGCATGGTTCATAATTTTTGAAGTGTGTAGTTAATATTATGCATGTTATTGTCCTTTCTTCCATTCTTACCAGTATGTGCCCATTTTGCAAAACAAAATGCTAATAATCAGTAATAGTCCTATAAAAGATATTAACTGTGTTTAGTCATTTACTGATCTTGCTCTAACCTTAACATTTTGTGATTATTGACCTCTGTTGCATTTATTCTAACCCCCCCCCCCAAATTATCTAGCCATTTGGAATATCAACATTACCCTGGTGTACCCACTGCTGTGTGCGTTATTGTTCTTTGTTGCTGTTTTATGCCTTCATATTCATATTAGCAAAATATGAAATTCTGTAAAGAAAAAAACCCCTATGATCTTAAAAAACAAGACACCCTCTCCCCTTCTGTAGCAGGAAACAAATTGCTTGTTCTTGAGAAGTTTCCCATCAGGAATTTAGCAGAAGCAGGTGTACTTCTCTCATTTTGATGTTTTGTTACTGTTTCCAAACAATGTACTTTGAATCAGAATCACTCCTTACGTTTCATATACTTCCGATGCTCTTCATCACATTAGTGATCAGAAATGAGGTGTAACGCCCCAGCCCCTGCCCGCAAGAGCTAAGTAGGATCTTACTGTAAGTTGAAGGGGGTTCCGCCCTAACTCATGGATTGTGAAGAATGAACTGCTGTTGGGTCTGATTGACTGTTGATGGATTGTGGTGTGGCGTATCCAGAGGCTATTGAATGCAACTTACAATGCTTAATAAAAATCTTTATTCTTTTAGTATTAACAAAATAAGAAAGAAAGAAACCCAATGCTCTCTCCCTAGAGCAGTGAGCTAGAATGCAGGGACTCAGAGAAAAGGCCTCTGTTGATAAGCCTGCTGAACTGGAAGGGTGGACTCTTTACCTGCCTTCCTACTTGAGGGTGGGGCAAGGGACAGAGGAGTGTCCGTCTCAGGGTTGATTGCCAGATGATCCAGGTAGATACCTCCTCAGACTCTAGCCACAGTGGCTTCTTCCATGCTGGTGTTCTCAATTATGTTACTGCATGGGACTATACTGGGGCCATATGGGGGGCCCTAGCTGTTCTCCAGTTTGGGATACCCTCCCCTAGGTCTGTGCCAGGTTTTCTATTTTTCCATGCTCTCTGCAGTCCCTCCCCTCTGTCGATGCTCTCAGACCAGCCTAGCAAGCCTTTCCAGTCACTTTCTGTCCCTTCACCTCCTGTCCTCTCTTCTGGCCCTCCTGTGTAACTCAGCCTTGCTGGTACAATTGTTAGTTATCTGGGTCCTGACCTAAGCCCTTGTCTGGCTGCTTTTTGTATAGAACTCTGAGCCGCAATAGCCGTGTCTCATGCATAATATATAGTCAATGGGTGACCTGTATAAAAACAAATCTGATCTATCCCTTCACATACTCTGAATCCTCACCTTGTCTCAATGTGAGGCGTGAGGCGTGAGGCATGAGGCTAGGTGGACCTTTGACATCCCATTAGAGTAACAAAGCAAGAAGGTTGTCTGGGTGATAACTACTGTTTTTCTTTCTTCCCTAGCCAAACTCCCAAAGCAGTAAAGAATCTGTGGAGGGCGGGGTTGATCATGAGATAAAGGGAGAAAGCTGTGTGCTTTGGGATTGTCACTTGTAATTATCATATCAAGTCCCTTTAAAACCCCCAGGGACATATTTTGAATTTGTAGGATGGCAAGCACTGTGCCCACAGTTAATTGACATTTTATTATGTTACCCCCTCCCCATCCCTTCCCAGACCCCCCTCCCAGGCATGAGTATCAGTAAAGACCCAGTCTCTTCATTTCTCCTGGATAGACATGAAGAAACACAGACCTAAGGACATGTGAAAAATCTCTTGAATTACACACACACACACACACACACACACACACACACACAATGTGCAACATGTCTAGATCATGTCCGATTTTATTCCCCTCCTCGGCAGCCCCCAGGACCCTCATAACATCTCTCTCAAGTTGCTGTCCTTTCTTAATTTTTATTTTTAATCCCCCAATCCAGTTAGTGCTACCTTCTTATGAGTGTAGTGTTGTCAGGGTAGGGTGAGTAAAGACTTCCTGCTCTTGAAGTGCCCGGGAGATTGTTCCCGTGGTTGACCACTTCCTGCAACCCTTGAAAACAGAGTTGAAGCAGCTAGGCTGGGGGCTGTTGGGGGCGGGGCGTGTGGGGCGGTGGAGCGGAGGATGTTCAGCCGTCTTGGAAGCCCTTGCTGTGGTTCCCTAAGCGGCTCAGCACTGTGACTAAATGCCCAGTGGAAGCGACTTTAGGGATGAGAGACTTAGCTTTCTTTGTGTTTTCAGAAGTTTGACTCCATGACCTGCTGTTAATGTTAGTGGCAAGGCAAGGACACCATGGCTTAAGGGGATGGCAAGGCAACGCTGTTCAACTCAGGCAAAGAAAAAATAAGTACTCTTCAAAAGCCACCAATGATTTTCTTCCCCAGTGGGCCGCTTTTTGCCTTGTTCCACCACTTTTCAATAGTCTACTTGGATTTTGAAACCATGGGTGGATTAAAACTGGATTTCGATAGAACCCTTATGACCTAACAGACAGAGAAGTATGTCTTCCTATTCTCCCATGTGCCCTGCACCCAGCCAAGGATTAACCATCATGCCTTGCTGCTCTTCCTGAATTCTGGAATGTGAACCCAAACTTACTGTTTATCAAAGGTGTTGATCTCGTTGGTTAGGAACCTAAAAAAACAATCTGTTTGAGAAGCAAGTACTTGCTATTGTGCCCATTTTGGATATAGACCATGTGACCTGGAGAAAAATATTGGCAGGACGAAGCTTTTAGAGAAAGGACAGCAAGGTTTGGCACATAATGATTATCTGAGTAACATTTTAGCTTTATGTGACTTTAAAAAGTTCATAAAAAGGTTGACTTTTATATTTGTGTGAAAAAAATTGAGAATAATATTTGATGACTACTCTGGAGAAAAATGGGCTTCCTTATAAATGCTTCTGGACATAATCATCTGCTTAGTCTTGTTCCTAAAAGTGTCAAATTCTTGTGTTACCAATTTTCAATGTGTTACTGTGGAAATGGGGCTTTGAAGTCATTATACCAACCACATCAAAGGAATCTTCTTTCCAGTGGGGTGAGGTTTTCCTGTGGATGGTTTCAACCCCCTGACAAGGGACTATGGTGCGTATCTTAGATACCAAAGCAGACCTGGCCTACAGGTTCTCCCAGAGTCCTTCAGTCCCTACCTGGCATACCCCTCCCCCAACCCTGAACTCCTGAACTTTCCAGCCCAGCAGGGGCTGGGCTGCCCATACCCCCAGAGGCTCTTCCACTGTATAATCCAGACATTTTTGTCTCCTTGTGCTCTCTCTCTCTCTCTCTCTCTCTCTCTCTCTCTCTCTCTCTCTCTCTCCCTCTCCCTCTCTCTCCCTCTCCCTCCCTCCCTCCCTCCCTCCCTCTCTCTCTCTGTCTCTCTCTGTCTCTCTCTCTCTCTCCCACACTTTTTCTCTCCCTTACTGTCTCCTTTCCCATGGCAACTTCCCTGACCTCCCTCCTTGGGGCTAGTAAACCTGCATTTCATATCATCTAATCTGGCTTGAATTGGTTCATTTCACTGGCAGAGAAATAATTTATCAGTATGACCCTTGATTCCGGTCTCACCTTGTTCAAAGCAGGGAGCTACACAAGAGAAAGAGGAGAACGATGTTGACTTCACAGCCACTCAGAGCCCTGGAGTACAGGAATGGCTGGCTCAAGCCCATACCACGAGGACCCACCAACGGCAGAGCAGCCTCCAGCAGCAAAAAGTAAAGCATGTCCCTCCTTCCGCTAGGCAGCTCTGCTGGGAGCAGAACTTGAGGGTGATGTTTCTTTGGCCATAGTTTTTGTGGATGTGAGTTTTGTTTTGTTCTGGTTTTAATGTTGGGAATGGAACCCAGGCTAGGTGAGTGCCCTACCCGATGTTATCCCCAGCATTGACAGGGTTCTTCAATAGTTCTTCAATGCAATGTTTGCATCTATTTTACTATAGCAGACGTCCCAGGAAGGCCTTTGAGAATGGAAAAAGCTCTGAAATACATTTTTCCCAAAAGAGTGAAATGTTTCTTACTTTCTAGTAGACTCCTCACAAGATCCGATTGTAAATGGTTATGATACAAATGATTTCTGCTGACTAATATTTTCAAGGAAACTGTGTAAAAGGCATAAATATCTTCTCACGTCAGAGTGCAAACTCATTTACTGTGAATGAGCTCAAACCAGAATGGCTGATACAACAGCACACTGTCCTGAACTAATGTTTGTAAGAAGTCTGTCCTGGCTAGTTGAAGGTAGCCTTGACTTTGAAAGGAAGGAATGTATTTTACCACATGGGGGCACCATTGTCCAGCAAAATTTTCTGTTCCAGTTGTTTTTTCAGTATATTTAATCAGAGCAAGAGAATTTGCCTATTTGGTACTCAGATTTACAGTTATTAAAGCCCTCCTTACGTTCTGTAGATAGAAAGCAGTGACAGTGACAGCGACCATCAGCAGCTCTCTGAAGTGACCATAATGTTTGCATTTGTACAGGAGTTTGAACAGGAGCTGGCTGAGCAGAAGAGCCTCCTCCGCTCAGTAGCTAGCCGTGGAGAGGAAATCCTAACCCAGTATTCCACCGCAGAAAGCCTTGGGTATGTTTTGAAACTGCAACTTTCTCTTCTTGTGTTTCCTTATCATTTGAAAAGCAGAACACCTAGCTCTCTCCATAGTTACTTTCTGCACAAGGCACTAACCCCTGTTCACTCTTGCACTGCCAAGCATTTTGTCATGCAGATAAAAGAATGGCTACTGATAATGACTAATGAGTTTACCTTCCTGGATGACCAGCACATCTGTCCTCTGTGACAGCCATTTTCTGAGTCAAATGAAAAAAATGTGTTATCAAATCAAATTTATGATATTTCCAACTGATGATTATACCTAACCAGAGTGTTTTCCTCTCGAGAACTCTTGCAGAATATTCTTAAAAAGCACAAAGGAAAAAAATGCAGGCTAAGTGGTATGACTTCCAAACAGCTATCTTCCAATGATTTCTATATGTAAAGATTTTTATCCTGGGGACTGGGATTGAAGTGGACAGTTTGAAAGTCTTACATACAGAATGAAGATGAAATATTAGACTAGATAAGGGAAGGGGAGAACCTCTGGTCAGGAAGTTTTTATTTGCAAGGTGGAAAGGTAACAGAGCTGTAGCCGGTGGGCTATGCCTGTCTTGAGCCACTCACCTTGGGGTCATAGCTTGCTTATCTACAGAGTTAGAATAATAAGCAGCAACCATCAATACAAAACATTTTGATAATGATACAAAGAAAAACTTTTTTTAATTTGTTTTTGTTTGTCATAACAGATATTCTTTGTGTAACTCTGGTTACCCCAGAACTCACTCTGTAGACCAGGCTGGCCTCAAACTCACAGAGATCCACCTGCCTCTGCTTCCTAAGTGCTGCCCAGCCGCCTCTGAAGCACTTTTTTTTTTAAAGGTTTCAGTAAAAACCTGTGTGTCTATGTGCAGCCTTTGCTTATGTCTCCTGGCCAGCACTTTTGACTTGGTTTCCTAATTCTAAACATTGTTTTAGCAGAAATGATATAAAAAGAGTATATGTTAGAAAGATGTTCTAAAATATTATTTATAACGGCAAATAATTGAAAAGGCAGAAGTACCTACTAGCATTAAGAAAAAAAATGTATATATACTTGTAATCTCCAACAAAATTACATCATGGCATCAGAAATCATACATTGTGAATTAAAACAACATATCATGTTCATATGGATCACCGGAGATAGCAGATGTTTTGGTAGTTTAGTCACACTGGCGCTGTGATTGTGAGTGTCAATGCATTGCAGATATTATGGGATGCTTAGTTTTTGCATTTAAGTCATCCCCAAACTGTGAAAGAGCTAAAATAATTGCTACCGTCCACCATGTTTAGAAAGATCTGTGATAAGTTCTTTAAAATACGTCAGCAGCAAAATCGCAAACAAGGGGCACACTTGTCCAGGCATGCAGAGCAGAGTGTCTTTTGTCTTGCTACCTGCTTGCAGCTCTAAGGCTGTTCGTTCGTTCATTCACACACCTGTCAGTGTCTCTTGTCTTTTACTTACGTCTCTGCTTTTGCGAAGAAGACAGCTAGTGCTGCCTGCTTGGCAGACAGTCGGTTCCACAAAAGAGCTGTGGGAATCTCGTGCAAGTTTCTTGTGGTTAAAAAAAGTTGCTGTTATTGTTTTTATTTTTCTCCCTTCTCCTTGGCCTTCAGCATTGGCTAGAACCCAGACAACAGATAAACATCTACAAGTTGCTTTAGTTGCTCTTTCAAATATTAAGCTCGTGTAAAAAGAAATTTTCCCTGCTGTGCTAGCTTTCTGTGAAGATTAACTTAAAAAAAAAATACCACTCAGGAATTCTTCAGTGGTTCTATAAATTCCTTAGGAAAATCACCCTTCAGTGTAATTGAGTCCAGCTCACATCCCCCTGTCAAGTCCCCAGTTACTTCTAAGGCTATGAAGGAAAACCAGCTTGGAATACATCGCCTTAAAAAAATAAAATTTTCCCATGAGAAATGAAAAAGAGAACTTTCTAATGTAAAACTAACTCGCTGCTACTTTTATATGTGTCAGTGATGAAGCATAAGAATATGAATGGTAACTACTCCCTTGGTTCTGTATGAATTTTCATGCAAACAATGAATGGAAACAGTTACGTTGTAGCCAACACAGAAGAAACTACAATAAAGAGATTTAATTTCATAGGAGGAGGTTTCAAGCTCCTTTCTGTTCCACTGAAAGTGTGTGTGTGTGTGTATGTGTGTGTGTGTGTGGTTTTTAAACCCATTCAATTAGAGACATCTTTTTTTCAACATTAATTTTTAAGGTCAATGTTTGTCAACAGGTAGATCATAAACCTCCGTGTACTTTATGGTAGCCATTTGTCACATAGAGCTGTAGGCATCGTGTATGTTCTATTTAATTTTCAACATTGTGTAATATGAGTGCTCTGCTCACTCATGTGGCACAAGTCACCCTGCTGACTGCTGTCATAGGCACCGTGCTTCCATTTCTTGCCTTCTGCATCCTGGGAATGGAACTCAGGGCCTTGTTCATGCCAAGGCTACTACCGCAGCTTCCCCCCTCCGCTCCCAATGCGTGCTCCCAGCCTCAGATAGACCAGGGATCCCTGCTGTCCTTAAACGGACCTGGGATTTTCCACACAGCACAACATCTGTTCGTTCCCTCATCTGGCCCTCTACAATGTGTCACGAATGTCCCGTGTACGCATCATAGTGAAAGATCTCATTAGACTAACATTTTCCAATTTTGAACCAATTTATAGGCTGATTATCAAAGGATCCTAGTCTGTGGTCATACTTTAGTTTATTTCATTCTTAGCCATTTTCAAAATGTACTTTTAATATTCCTGTGTTCATGATTAGATATATGAAGAAAATATGCTTACAGTCTCAGTGTTTCTATTTTATCTTTAAAGTTTTTAAGGTATAAGCCTGCAAGTAAGATAATCTTGTTCTAATTTTTGAGGCCAGGTCTTCGAATACCAAATAGGTTATCTGTCTCATTTTTCTCCCTTATTTCTATCTTTCTCTCTCTCTCTCTCTTTTTCTTTTCCTTTTTTTTTTTTTTTTTTGCACACATTGTAAACTTAGACTGTTTATTCTTCTACTAGTGAAAAACCTGATGTGTTATCCCCGGAGTTGGGGATGGAAGGGGTAAAGCCGTTTGCTGACGACCAGATGAGACTGAAGTGGGAAAGCCTACACCAAGAGTTTAGTGCCAAGCAGAAGCTACTACAGAATGTTCTGGAACAGGAACAAGAACAAGTGGTATCAGACATTTTCTTTATTTCTTTGTTTCCCTTTGGGCTTGTGAAACAGGGTCTCCTGCGACACAGGTTGCCCTAGAACTTGCTATGTAGCTGAGTGGTATGGGGCCCTTCACCATGCCTCCTGGGGTATGGGATGGCCAGCGTGAAACCTCATGTTCTGCCTAAATTTAGCTTTACTATATTAACTGATATAAGAGATATACAGCTTACGCTAAAGGAGAAAAACTATATAATACTCTGTATTTTCATTATATATTCTGAAATTCTATAATGAGTTGTATAATGAGTGCATTATACAATTCTGAGATACGTGTGAGGCAAGTTATTCATCTTGTGTTTTACTTCACAAGGCATGCCTTACATTTCCCACAGTACTTGGCTTTGTATGTGAAAATTTATCTGATTTTTGCATTTTTTCCCCCAAAGATGATTCATGTCTGATGGATTTTTATTAGCATGAACCATAAAAGTTTAATTTAACTTTCAACTTCAAAAATTATGGTTTCAATCTGAGGGTATACATATCAGGAGGATTTCCACAAATCTGAAATTTAACTACTAGGTCGCCCCGCTTTCCACTGTTGCTCCCAGTCTTGAATACTTCAGAAGGTTTTAATGAGAAACATGTTGGAGCCTTAGAGGGTCTTGAAAACAAGGGAAGCCAGTGGTCAAGTAGGGCACTTAACTGGCCCATTGGTAAGGCCGGCTCCTGGGATGGATATTGTGTGATATTGGGCTCAGTTCCAACATGCATGCAAAATCCAAGGCAAGAGAACGTTCCAGAAAAGTAATAATTATTGGCTCAGTCTTTGCAGAAGCTGGAAAGGGGAGATCAGAGGAACTGGAGAGTTTAAAGGAGGGGTAATGAGCAAGTCAGGAACCCAGGTCTGCCTGTGATGCCTACCATAGCTGTGGCTCTGAGGGGAATGGGGACAGAGTCCCAGGACTCGGTTCTGAGTTAGCAATGTCCACCTAGCTCACTGTAGAACAGCATTTTTCCTCCAGTGGGGTAAGTCCTAGGGCCTTTATACTGGTGGTCCTGAGGAATCTGCTGTTGTCATCACTTGGCCCAGGACTATATAAGATAGATGAGGTAGCTGTACGGGAAATGAGGAGTGATAGACAGAGATGGGCAGGAGCTGTCAAGGAAGGCAACGTGACAACAATAAGTAAAAGAAGATTGTCTGTGGTGACAGACTGTTGCATTTCTTCCCACAGAGCCATTTTCCAAAAACTCCTGGCAGGCCTCACCTTCTACCTCTGTGTTTCTCTGGCCAGTGAGTCTGTAGGAATTGCCATCAGCTCTGGCTAAAAACACTCCATTCGCGGGTATTTTTGTGCTAGAATCACATCATCCACCCTGACACTAATATTCTACATCTTTTGCCCAGACTTCCTATCTTTGTCTGAATGAACCCTTCCTTACACCTCTGGTGAAATATTTCTCACACCCGAAGCTAGACTTTCTGAGGTAGATCCCCCAAAGGTAGCCAAACTTCTGGCTTGCCTTCACGCCACAGTACTTTTCCATTCTTTTGGATGTAAGCAGGAGATGCAGCCCTGAATTAGAGACTTCATTCTTTTGTGACTGTCCTATGTAAAATAAACTACCGCATCGCATGTTTCCTTGATTCCTCTTTATTTCCCGTCCCTTAGACAGAAGCCTAAGTCCACTCTTCCACACAGGGTGCACTCAGGCCGTAGCACCCGCATGACTCCCCTAGCACCAAAGACCTACGTCATTGTGGAGAACTACTTTTCCTGTCAGTGTTGGCATCCAACATTTTCCATGCTAAGATTACTAGACCCATCTGTCCTTTGCCACTGTCATGCTTCTATGACATCTGAGAAGGTTCATATTCCTGACCTTCTTGGACCTTCATCTTTCAAGTAGAAAGCTTCAAACGTCCTCTTGATATTACAGCCTTTTTTGCATCAGGGCTCTTCCTTTTGGGGACCACTGGTTTTCCTCTGGTGTGAAGAGTGAACAGGAAGTAGATACGAGGTCCAGCATCCCTGTTGCTCAAAGTCAAGGGGAGAAAATTCAGCAGGCCTGTTTTACACTTAGATCTTAGCATATCTAGCAACACTTAGATGTGAGAGGCCTTATGTTTGTTTTGTAGACATGTAGATTTGGAAAGTGGAGATGGAGGTCTCAGGACGTGATGATCTAGGAGGAGCAGTGCTGGATCTGGGATATAGACTTGTATGTTCCAAAGTCTCTCCTTTTTGTAACTGCTGATGGGCAACTTTATACATCAGATATACTTACTTCTCTCAAGTGAAAAAGCTGACGCAATCTGGGGAGCCTGAAATTAAATAGCACAAGGAGTCAATGGACTCATTCTCTCCAATGGGATTTTTCTTCATCTCTTTACTTGTAGGGTATTTAATGCCTCTAGGCAGAAGCGTTTTTATGGATTTGGGGGTAAATACTGTTCTACCTTCTGCAAACCTGTAACTCATTGTCTTGCATATTCCTGAGGAAGTAAGTAGCTATGGCAGGCTCCACTCCACAAACAGGAATCCAAAAGAGAGCCTCAGTCAGTCAATCAATCAATCAATCAATCAATCAATCAATCAATCGCGGGTGAAGTGTTCTGGAAAAGCCATAAGACCGAATTTCATTGGCGACATCTCCAAAGCATGTGAATGCTTGTACTGATGGTGGTCCTCATGGAGGCGTTCTAAAAGCGCTTAGAAGAGAAGAGGTGAATACTAAAAGAAAGGACACCACTGTCTGGCAGAGAATTAGCGTGAATTATTTTTCTAAAGATAGAGATAAAGCTGAGAAGACATTTTCGGGGTAGCTGTAGCAAAAGTTCAGGCATTTCTACCATTATTTTTTTTTTGTATTCCATCATTAAAAATCATGATTGTTACTGAATCTGGCCACTGTACACAGCGATGTGATATGTTGTAAAGTTCATATTCCTCTGGCTAAGGTTTCCAATAACCTACTTTGTGTGCACCTCCAAGTTAGAAAACTGTGCATGGCTCCCTTACTCTTAAGTAAGCCACCCCTGTTTACCCACAGCTTTACAGCAGTCCCAACAGACTACTGTCAGGAGTGCTACCGTTCAGAGGGGAAGCACAGACTCAAGATAAGTCTTCAGTGACGTCCTTGCTGGATGGACTGAGCCAGGCCTTCGGGGAGGTGTCATCACAGGTACACCTGGACCACCATTGCACTTTGTCTTGGTCTTGTCTTTCTGGGACTGGTTCATCTGTTCTCTGCAAAGTTGTGCCATCTCTGCCATGACTGTTGAGGCCTTAGCACTGGTGATGAGTCCCTGGGCTTAAAGGTGCTGATTCCTGGGCCTCATTTTGCTTTGTATTTATCTACAGTTAATCAAAATACTGAAATTTGTTGTTATTATTATTTACTAAAATATGAGTTGGGAGTGTGGTACAGGCAGGGTTGTCGTATAGCCAAAGCTGTCCTCAAATTAGCTGCAGAGATGAGGATGAGCTTAAATGCTTCATCTGTCTGACTTCAATTCCCAAGAGCTGGGGTTACAGGTCTGTACAATTACACCTGGATTAAAATTGATTGTCCTATCTGTTTTGAGTGTCTCTCTGTGTCCCCTCTCCCCCACACACACACCCAGAGTGGAGGAACAGACAGACAAAACATTCACTTGGAGCAGAAGTTGTATGATGGAGTCTCAGCCACTTCAACCTGGTTGGATGACGTTGAAGAGCGTTTATTTGTGGCTACAGCACTTTTGCCAGAAGAAACAGAAGGTTGTCTCTTCAACCAGGAGGTAAGGTTGACAATTTCTGTTCTGTGTATGAAATTTCAAAGCAATTACAATTAGTAATGGGTAATTATGTAATTTTATAATTACATAGTTTTTACATATTTATATAATTTTATATATTTATATAATTTTTATGTATTTATATAATTATATAAATTATACAATATTTATATGTAAAAAGCACCAAGAACAAAGCTCTAACAAAGTGCTGGGGTTTGTTTCCAAGAAACATAGTGTGGGACAGAATTTTTTAAACACAAAAAGCTCTTAAAGATATGTATGATATGTGCCGTTATAGCTTTTTAGTGTTACAAGAGGAGGACAAATGGAGAACTCTGAGTTATCCTACATTTCAAATCCTCCCTGTAGGAAACACAAGCTGTAAGGACCACATTCCTAACCAGAATTGGATTTTTTTTAAAGTTAATTTTTAGCAATGGATGTTTTTATTATCTAATGATATAAATTCTCCAAGAAAAACCTCTGCTAGAACAATTTACCTGTGATCTATAGAAGTTCCCCAAAGAGACTCAGCTTGTATCAGCATAGTTGTTGCTACGGGCAAGGTTTCCTAGACTTCCCAGGGGCTCATAACTTGATTTATAGAAGTCCAAACAATGAGTGAAGCTTGGCTTTCATCAACCCTAGGCTCTTGCCAAGGACATTAAGGAAATGTCTGAAGAAGTGGACAAGAACAAGAACTTGTTTTCCCAAGCATTCCCAGAGGACAGTGACAACCGGGATGTCATCGAAGACACTCTGGGTTGTCTTTTGGGCAGATTATCCCTGCTGGACTCAGTAGTGGATCAGAGATGTCATCAGATGAAGGAAAGACTCCAGCAAATCCTCACTTTTCAGGTAAATGAGAGGACACAAAGGGTTTGGGCCATCATTTTAAAGGAACAGTGATAACCATCAGCAACGAGCATCTTCCAAGCATTCGCTGTGTGTTGCATGTTTGCATGCGGTATCTGAAGGTGTGTGTGAATGCACATGTGGGTGATATGAAGTGTGTGCATAAGTGTAGGGATCATTCTTCAGGAATCATCTACCTTATATTCATTTTAACTTTTATTTCATGTCTTTATCTAATATGTGTATATGGGGGCGGGAAGCATGAATGTTGAAGTCAGAGGACAACTCATATGAGTCCATTGTCTCCTTCTACAATGGGAGACCTGGGGAAGATGCTTATAACACTTTGGTGGAAAGTGCCAGCCCATGCACATTGTTTTGAAGCATAAAGGACCCGTGACTCACTATTCTTAAGGTAGGCTGGTTGCCTAGTGAAGCCAAGGGACCTAATCCCTTCCTCTCCAGGGCTGGAGATTACAAGGATGCTTTATTATAGCTGACACTTTACATGCGTTCT
Organism: Grammomys surdaster; assembly: GCF_004785775.1. Taxonomy (NCBI): domain Eukaryota; kingdom Metazoa; phylum Chordata; class Mammalia; order Rodentia; family Muridae; genus Grammomys; species Grammomys surdaster. The sequence goes on along the minus strand of NW_021604601.1, from coordinate 4,521,917 downwards.
GAGGATCAAACTCACGTCTTTGTGTTTGCTGTATAAGCATCTTAGTGTCTGAGCTATCTCTAAGCCCATCTTATAAACATTTTGTAATGGATTACAAAGAGCTAGAACATTGCAGAAAACCAGGTGGATTGAACTAAAGATTTAGAGAGCCAAGTTTCATGCTTTTATAATTTGGAAGGTTGAGAAAACTACTTAGTCAAACTAAGAGTTGAATACAAGTTTAAATTCAACCAATAAAAGCTAAATTATCATTTATTGTAATTTCCAGTTGGTAATAGTAGAGTTTAATTCTTGTTACCAAAGAACATGCAGGAGGTGCTGGAATATTGAAAACACCCCAAAACTCACTACTCAAAAGGTTTTGAAATGGCTGTGGTCTAATTTCTTCTACATCTCTCGGAATTACATTGGAAACTATTACACTACTTTCCAATCCTAACTCAAGATTTATTACGTTTTACTGCCATATTAGAATCCCAGGGCCAGATATGTAATTTTGTGCTTATGAAACATTTTCGATCTCAAGTCACTGGAAAAAGGGGAAAAGTCACTGATAAATTTTTAGTATTGATGTCTTTCTCTTTTTTTATAATATTTTTTATTGGATATTTTATTTACATTTAAGATGTTATCCCCTTCCCCCTTTCCTCATTCCCCTCACCCACCCAGGAACCCCCAATCCCATCCCCTTCCTCCTGCCTCTATGAGGATGTGCCCCCACCCACCCACCCTCAAATTCCTCCATGATGTCTTTCATGCCCAAGAAAAAGGACCCTTTTCAGAATACTTAAGTCCAACGGAAGCTATTTTTAGCAAACATGGAAGAATTTGATGTAATTTAAATGTCTTTTTTTTAAAAAGTTACTATGAAGTATCAAATGTTACATTCACCAAGAAACATGAAACTTTCTAGATAGTCATATAAAGGGACAGATCATCACCACTTCCAAATCTTCTATAGTTATAAAAATAGAAATGAGAGGTGGGAAGATGGTTCAGTGGTTAAAGGGTCTTGCTGCTAAGCCTGAAGACCTGAATTTAATCCCATGAGCCTACTTTCTGGAAGGATAGAACTAACTCTCACATGTTATTCTCTTACCTTGACACATGTGCTGTGGGACACATACATGAAATAAATAACATTTTATATGTATGTATTTTATATGAACATATATTTTATATGAATCATTTTTAAATCTCTATAATATCCCTACTAGTATACATTGTCCAAATAGAATGAAGATTAAGACTAAGTTCCCTGAATCCAACAAATTTATTTTCTTGGCTTAATTTGATATCCTCAGTTATAAAACCAATCGTGTAGACTGGCCTTTGACTCACTTAGTAGCCTCCGGTCTCAACAGCCATGTGCTTCAGATTCCAGCTTTGTCTCCTGCTGCTGTATATTCTTGATTGCTTCATGACCTTGAGCCTCAGTGTCCTCAACTATACCCTCAGTCACTGTCTCACAAAATTGTAAGGCTTCAGTAAGTTAAACTCTTTAAGATACTCTCAGTAGATCCTGATACGTAACAAGTACTCCACAAATTTCTGTCATCATCATATTTTGCTATTGAGTACTGTTGAACAAGACAAAGGCTCCAAAGTCAGTGGCAAGTTTCCATGACTTCTCCAGGTTTGTTCAGCACTCAAGAGGTGGGAAGGGATTTAAGAGAGCATTTTTGCACTGCGTAGTATGGGACCAGTGGGCAGGAGAGATGAGCAGAGCGACTCAAGATTCATTCTGAGTAGAACGGCATTAGGTGATGGCTTGGATGTGAGGAATGAGGGAAAGGATACCTGCTAAGGAGCCCAAGGATGTTGACTTTCACATCCGGAGGCCTCGACAAGCAAAGAAGGCAGAAAGATAGCAGTGCCACTGGCCAGCAGAGTACACTGTACTCTTGGAAGTGCTTTGATGGAGGTATGGGTGGCATTAAGATATGCACGTGAAGAGTCACAGTAGGCATCTGAGTGTGTGACACTATGGCACAGAGGAATGGCCTTGGTGGGATTCACATCTGTGTTTGTTAGAATGCATGGTATAGAACAAGGAGAGAGATATTCACTTGGAATCAGAAAAGCAGGGTTGAATTTTTTGGGTGTTATATTTTGCACACATGTATACTGACTGTGCCTGGAAAGTCACTAGGCCCATTATAGTATGAAAAATTAATTTTCATCACTCTAAAATGTATTGTCTATGAAGAAAGTTGCCAGATTATTACAGCATTTTAGTCTGTAAGCCACACAAGAGACTTACTTAGCCATGCAATTGTGAACCCCTCAAAACTATATTTATTTCTGTCTAGTTGCTTATACCAAGTTAATGTTTATGGCAGTTTTGAGTTTGATAATTATAACCAATGACAGTGAAATGTCATTAATTAGGCATGACTTCTTCAGAATTTAGTTTGTTTTAGGGGACTATGGAAATAACACGTAATCACGAAATTCTCTTTAAAGCGTGTTCTCTGTTTTTCTTGGGCCAAGAAGTTTCTACTTGTTTGTTGGTGGCCAGCTCATGAACAAAAACTGACAGTTCAAATGTTGATGTTCTGATTTAATTGAAGGAAAGAAGCCCAATGATAACACAATAAAAGATCAGTTCATATTCACACACTATTTTCTTGCGGAGAACATCTGCTATGCTGCTGGTAATCAGTAGTTGTTGGCATGGTACACCTTTGTTCTCCATATCATCTATAAGAACTGCCTGTTCCCAGGCCGTTAACATTGTTCTAGAATTTTCTCCCCAACCACGACTGTCTGAAAACATATACAGATGATCTGTATGTATTGAGAGCATTATGTGTGTCACAGTCAAATTAGCTGTCACTATTCTTGTTTTTACCCATAGACTTAATCCCAAATAAATTTCAGTATTTTGAAAAATACTGAATATTTTAAGTGACTTTTAAAAAGTGAGAAGCTAAGGAATTCTTTAGTAACAGAGAGTCAGCATTACCAATTTCAAGGCTTCAAAATGTCTATGCATTTGTTTTTCGAATGAGTCATACCCTCCCTTTACTCCCTGACTGAAATAAATATAAATAAATTGTAATGTCTGTGATATCTATTATATACTGATTCCTTAATTACTGCTGTATCACAAGCATACTAATGACAATTTGTTGAATCCTTTGGATTTATTCCTTCTTGTTTTTTATTCTTAAGAAAACAATGAGCATAAAGCCATCACCACTACCCAGCAATTCTTAGCAATTTTTCCACAAACCACCTTATTGTTTTCTCAACTAGTCTCTCCCAATAGTTACCGTGGCTTCTAGAAATAACAACTGTGTTTCCTTATGTGTTAAGTAGGACGCAGGGGAAACACCCTACAGAAAAGACAGAGCAGGTATAAAGGAAAGGCTCACACTTCATTTCTAAGCCATGTTAGCTAACGTCTACTCATCTGTTCTTTAGATGAAGAGAACTGACACGGCCTTAAGTATATGTGGACACTGATGGACATTCAGAAGTAAATAGAATACCTCTATCATGGGCAATGGTCAGAACTTCTTGCTTTTGACCTTAGTCAAATGAGTGAGAAACATTTTACATTTGGCTTATTAAAAAGGTTCTTGTGGTAATTCTAAGAGCCCGTGACCTCTCCTTGAATGTCATTGAGTAATAGGAACATACTTGGAACCCATGAAAAACTCGTTATTTTCCCAGTCCTCTCAGAATGATTTCCTATTTCTCTGGCTGCTGAGCTTGCAGCTCAGATGGAGTTCTGATTAGTGACAACTGTTGCTTTTCACACATTCAGCACGATATTCTCATTTCATCCCCCTTCCTCCCTCTTTTCTTCCCCCCTCCCCTCCGTCCTTTCCTCCCTCTCTCCTTCTCTCCATCTCTCCCTTCCTCTTGCTTCTTTCCCTCCTTCTTTATCATTTCTAGTGATCAAGCCCTGGAACTTTTGCATGCTAAAAAATATACCACAGGACTCAACATACCACCAGTCCTCAAATTATTTTGCTCAATTTATACATTATTCTGCTTTGTAGCCTTGCAATATGGTGCCTGTGTACGTTTATTTTAAAAAATATATTTACTTTTATTTTATGGCATGAGTGTTTTACCTGCATGTATGTGTGGATAACACTAGTACCTTAAGAAGTCAAAATAGGGCCCTGGATTCCCTGGAACTGGTGTTAGAGACAGTTGCAAGAGGCTGTGGAGCTACTAGGAACCAAACTTGGGTCCTCTGCATGAGCAGAAAGTACTCTCAACTTCTGAGCCATCTCTCCAGCCCTGTATACATTCTTTTTTCCCCTCAATTTAAACAAATTTTATCCAAGAATAAATCCAACATTTTCTTTCCTTTTATTGAAAATAGATTTTTTTCTCACATAATAGATCCAGATTGCCATTTCCCCTTCTTTTCCTCCTCCCAGCTTCTCCCCACCTCCCCTTCCAGCCAGAGCCACCTTCTGTCTCTCACTAGAAAACAAACAGTCTTCTAGGCAACATGATATGATGACATAATATAATACAAAGCATAAAAAAAAGCTAACACATCAGAATTGGACAAAACAAACAGAAGGAAAAAAAACCCAAGAGAAGACACAAGAAAGAGACCCGCTTCTTTTGCACACTCAGAAATCCTATAAAAACATTAAACTGGAAGCCATAATGCATACACAAAGCCCCTGTAGGGTAAGAAGAAAGAGAAAAAAAATATCATATATATGATAACTGTTTTTAAAAGAAGGAAAAGCCCTGACACAACATTATGAGACAAAGAACCTCCAAAGATGCTGTTAAGTCCACTTTCTGTTGGCCGTCTACTGCTGGGCATGTAGCTTCCCCTTAAGAGTAGTTTGTTTCTGTGATGACCAGACAACCCCTCCTCCCTGTTTGCTAACTCATGAGAAATAGATCCAGGCTTGGTGGCTAATGCCTTTGGTCTCAGTTCTCTCTTAAGTTTGAGGTAGAAGGATTGCAAGTTAAGGGCAGTCTGGCCGACTTAGGAAGACTCTTGTTTAAAAAGAAAATTGAAACAGAGAACAGATGTGGTACATCAGTGAGAAACCACATCCCTAGCATGCAAGAGGCTCTGGGCTCAACCTGAGTACCATAAATCAAGAGAAACAACAATGACAAAAATAAAAACATAAAAGAAAGAAAAGGAAAAGACCTTATTAGCTTATATTTTGGGGAATATATCAGCATATTCATAATTAAATTATTGTTTTTGGCACATGGTGCCCTTTGAAATGAGTGTAGAAATTTGGGGGGCTATCTTCTTCTTTTTATATGTCTCACTCAATACAAATATGTACTGAATAGTTAGAGGAATGATGTTTACAATCATAAGACCCAGCTGAGAACTTTTTGTCATGCCATTTTCTGTGTCTTTGGCATACATAGATAGCTTTGATTTTCACACTTTTTAATAAGTCAAAAATATATGCTGGGGAGATGGCTCAGCCTTTCAGAGCACATGCTATTCTTCCAGAGGGCTGGAGTTGGTTTCCAACACCCTTGCTACCTGTTGCTCCGGTTCCAGGGTATCTGATGCCCTCTTCCATCCTTCCTGGGTACTTTTGTTCACATGCTCATATACATACACATAAATAAAAACTAAATCTCAAAAGTTTTACAGTTAAAAATTGATTTTAAAAGCCCAAAGTTGTTAAAATAATATATCTGGAAAGACATGCAGTGGTTATATACAACACTATATCACAGTATAGTTTTATATAAAGGATGCGAGTCTCTCTAGAATTAGATGTAGGTAGAGGGGCCTGGAAGAAACTCTCATGGTATTGTGTGACATTGAATTCCTGGGACGTGTGAACAAATACCTACTTACCCCAGTGGGACATAAAAGAGTAACGTAAGGATGCAACCAAGGTCCAATTTGGTGAATAGTGAATTTTATTGAAGTTCTTTTAGAAATATGGAGCAGATGTATTAGCAGTATCCAACCCATCAGTTCTTATTGCTTAAACATGCTTGGGGTAAAGAAGGGGCCTAGTGCATCTGCTCAGTTTCAGAAACTTCCTTTGAGTTGTTTTCTTCCTGTCTTAATGTGTTTCCTTATAGGGAGGAATCTTTCACCTCCTCTTAGAACATGCTATTATTTCACCATTCTTTTAACATCCTCTTTCTTAACCAGTTTTCCCCTGAGGTTAAAAGGTTTTAATCTTAGAGGAAACTGCTATATAATACTCAGAGGTAGAGGGGTGTCTGTGTATCATCTCCTTCAATCTGTGTGATATTGGTAACCATTCTATTCCCGCATTTCACATGTTGTCTTTCCATGGCTTTCTTCTTCAGAATGACCTGAAGGTGTTGTTTACATCATTAGCTGACAACAAATACATCATTCTGCAGAAGTTAGCAAATGTGTTTGAACAGCCCATCGTGGAACAGATGCAGGTATGTACAGGCATGTCCCAGAATGGCAGATATATTATAGATCACTGCTTTAGTGTGGGATGTCAAATGTTTTTAGACTGATTAATGCCATGCTTTGTATATTTTTTATTTCAATATTGGATTTGGCTAAAGTGTCCAATGATACTGACTTAGTCATTTCTATATATATTTATGGAATGTGAGGTCAGAAGTGACGTCAGTGATAGCTGCTGCTCTGAAGGAATTTGCTAACCCAAAATGACATCAGAAATGACCTCCATGATGTAAAAAAGAAAGTGGATAATCTCAGGCATGGGTTACCAATTTCACCTTATTTGTAAGAGGCTCTTCTGTTATTCACCACCGAATGTACAGGCTAACTGGCTTGTGAGCTTCTGAAGCGTCCTGTCTCACCTCCCACCTCACTGTGGGGGTACTTTGATTACAGATGCCTGCTGTCATGTCTGGCTTTATGTGGTCCCTAGGAATCTGAATTAGGGTTACCAGTAGCTCTCTTCACCCACTGAGCCAAAATGTTCTTATTCTAGGCTCCTCCTACTTTATTGTTTAGCTCTTTGTAGAACTCAGAGTCAGAAATAAATTTCTCTTAGTTTGTAGATGCTGTCTCCATTGCTGACTTGAGAAATCCCAAAATCTGTCTAATTCCCAAAGATCCCCAGGGGTTTGAAATATCACAATTGAATGTCTTAAAGATAAAAATAGGAGGGCCTATTTTTATCCCCTATACTGAGAACTCAGTAGGCTCTTCTGGTTGGGGGTTCTATCTTTTCATTTTGAAAAATTTTCAAATAATTTATTTAATTCTTTTCATTTCTTCCTTTCATCTGCCTCCCCTTGACAATTTTGAGGAGATACTGGTTCATTGGGCCATTTGTTGAACAAGCTCTCTGTTTAAGTTTTAAGCTCCCTCAGTTGGGCTTATGAACCTCCATCTTTCTTGACAGTAGAGGAGTGACCACAGCCTTTCCTGAAGCAGAGTAGACTTGGGTGGGGGGCTTGTGAACAATGCTTTGTAATTTCTATATCCCGCTTTCATTCTTTTCTTTCTCTCTTCCTCCTTCCCTCTCTCATTGTTTCCTTTTTTTTATTGCTCCATCCCTCCTTCCCTTCCACCCTGCCTCTTTCCCTCCCCATGCTCCCTCCCTTCTTTTGTCCTTCCTCCCCCAAGGTATTGCTAGTAGGTGAGCTGTCTTCAGGATTCTAGGCATGGACAACCTCCTCCAACTTTCCCCTTTTCAATCCAACACTGAAGCCTACTGCCATATCTGTCATCCCTTAGTCTAGAAAGCCCCTTTCCTTCTCCAGATAATAAACCCTGAGCCTTTCATCTGCAAAAGAAAAGACAATGTGATGGGAACCAGGGATGGGGATTCTATTCTCTCAGCAGCTTCTTGCCAGCGCTCTGTCTCTGTCTTCTACGTTACTGAGATTCACAATGCTTTAAACTTGGTGGTGCAGTTCTTCCACTAGGTTAGAATTCAGCTTTCACAGCATTAGTAAAATTTCATATATTTGTCTGAATTCTAACGTTGAGAATTTGTTCATCTTTTTGTCTTCCCTGTTTCCTTGCCCCAGCAGATTTAAGGAGGAAAGCACTCCAAAAACAAGCAAACAAAATATTCACTATTGTTTCAGAGAGGTTTCAGGACAGGAAAGGGAGGACATGTGTTTCATCTGCCATCTGGAGTCCAGACTCCTCTCCTTGTCAAGGGCAACTGGGTTGTAGCTCTTCCAAAAACCCACTTAGACCAGAGTCTGTTGGTCTGGTACTCCCTCCTCCATTCCCCTGTCAGAGATGAGTTGCATCACGAATTTTAGTACCTAAATTCTATTGAGATTTGGTTTGTTTTCTACTGGTATCCTGACAAGACTGTCAGCTCCTTGAAGTCTAGGGCAAGGTCTCCTCTTCCCAGAGACCTCATCCTGGGCCGACAAGGCTCAACCAGTTTAATCCTTGCTAATTGACTTTTCCACTTTAGAGTGAGGAACAACCATTCATTGCCCAGGTTTTCCTCACACTTTCCTGTTGCTACACTGGCACAGTGTCCAGTGATACTCCACTGCATTGTAGGAAGCTACATGGTCCCCTAGACATCTCAGGAACATACCTTATTCACAGTCTATCCTACATGCTGCTTCTAATGTAGGATGATTTATCTACACATCCCTTGTTTAAGGAGGCCTTTCCTCTCCCAGCCCTCCATCCTACTTCTGCCCTACCTCCTTGCCTAATAAAGCTGACGTGTAATATAATAAAGGACCTTCTCTTTTCCCAGTAGTATGCGTTGATGCTTTTTGTGTTTTTATTTTAAGTTAGTCTCTTCTTATGTATTTAAACTAATTTTTGAAAGAAAAAGTAAAAATAACTAAAAGTCAAAAAGCTTCTGTGGGGTAGAATTGTACTTCAGAGTCTGAAGGAAACATTGTGACTCTTACCTAGGCCATCCAACAGGCTGAAGAGGGACTGAGAGAGCTCGATGGTGGAATCTCTGAGTTGAAGCGGCGGGCTGACAAGTTGCAAGTGGAGCAGTCTGCTCTGCAAGAACTCTCCAAGCTCCAGGTACCGTCTCCAGTGAGGCAGCTCAGCCTCAGTGGCCCATCTTACCTGAAAATCAAGGAAGCGTTTTCACCATCCTATTGGAAATTTCTTCAAACAAATGTCACATCATTTAGGTCTCTACTTTTATTTACAAGTAACACAACTTTTCTGAACTTTTGGCTAGTTTTAGTACAATAGAATGATCCAAAGTCTCATGCAGCCAGCATCCATATTTTTTTTCCTGATACACGTCCTTATGGAGATATCTAAGCACCATGCTATAATCCAGTGGTAGCATTCATTCATTCATTCATTCATGCATTCATGCTCTTGAAAATATAATTATCCTTATAATGATTCTTATGATCCCTACCTAGTAAAATTAAAGATGAGAGGATTTTCATCTAATATTGTAATATATTTCTAGGGATGATTTAACAGAGTAAACACTCAAGGTAAGACTTTTTAGAACATGGGTTTCAAAGTGAGAGTTTATCAGGCACACACGTTGGAATGTAATACAAATGCTCAATTCCAAAATAGCAACAAAACTTATAAAGTTTGGAAATGCATGCAGAATTTTCCATGACTTTTCAGAGATAAAGAAAGAAAGAAAAAAACCACTTAGCGTTAATTCTGACACCCTGGCAGAACTACTACATGGGCTAAAGGCCAGATCTGAGATACCTTCCCAAACCTGTGAAGTTTAACACATTAAAGAAAGCAAGCTGTATACTTAAACCATGTGCAGTTGGATATCGCTCACATGGTAGGTTAGTTTTTGTCTCTGGGCATTACTGCAGAACACTTGGGGACACTGAGTCAAACACGAAGTCCCAAGTCCTTCTCCTGAGAAAACACAAAGGCTCTTACAAAACAAGAAGTCACTCTCAGTTCGACTGTCTCAGGCCCTTGGCTAACATTTTGAAATGTCACAGGACAAGCCTTCCTCACCCACTTGCCCTTCCTTTAGGTCATTTTCCCACAGTGCTTCGGCGTCAGGTGTAAGAGTCAAGCGTCATAGCCATAAATAAGCCTTCAAGTTGAACTTTTCCAGATCGAACAGTTCTGGCTGCCCCACCTCAGTACGATACACTAATCAGATCCGTATGCCTCCAGTAAATTTTGTTTGGTGCCTCACCATCTCCTAAAATGTCTTTCCAGATCAAACAGTTGTTTACTTCACCACATTTGGCAGAACCAGTTGCCTTAAGTCTGAAGGTTTTGGTCTTCACGTTAACGTCCCTCGTTATTTTGCTCTCTGTTTCACGGGTGCTCTGAGAGCTGGTACTATTTAGCCAACAGCAATGTGAGAGATACTCTGTTCATTTACTACAAGAGTAAATGAATGTTAAGATCGTAATAACCATAAGAATCAGGTTTTCTCTCTGTGATCTCTCTTCATCTTTGGGACAGTTTTGTTTAACAGCCTAACCCTACATCACATCATGAATAATCAACAGTCAGAGAAGACAGGAAGTGGCCTCATGTGTCATTACTAGGAACTATGTTGTTTTCTATTGCCTGGCATCTTATGTATTTTAACTTTCATGTGTATGGGTATTTGGGTTATATGTATGTCTGGGCAGCATGTGTGTGCCTGGTACCACAGAAGTCAGAAGAGTGTGTCGGATCTCCTCAGAGTTACAGTTGGTTGTGAGCCACCATATGGATGTTGGAGCCTCTGGTAGAACAGCCAGTGCTGGCTGTTAACGGCAGATATGAGATCTCTCTCTCTCTCTCTCTCTCTCTCTCTCTTTCTCTCTCTCTCTCTCTCTCTCTCACCATTTGCTTAGATCTTGAAACATTAAGCTTTGTGAGTGTGCTAGTGATCAAAACCAAAGCCTTATACATGCTAGCCAAGTGCCGGGCTAGTGAGCTACGTCCTCAGCCCTATATTTTTTACTCTTTAATAAATATAAATTGTATCTAATATTTGGCCTAAGACTCTAATTTTACTTTTCTCCCAATGGTTCTTCCCACACTATGTTATTTATTTAGATTTTCTTCTTCTTCTATGATTTATGACTTCTTCATTAAGAGAACAATCAAATTTTAAACAAAAGAGAATATGTAAGATTGCCAAGCAAGATGAACAGGAGAGCTTGGGCCCGCCCAGGATCGAACCCCAGGAAAGTCATGACCCCATGCATATGCACTACAAGGTTTAGAGAGAGGAGTCCAGAGTATCTCTTTTCCTTTTTGAGATATTCCCCAGGGAGGCTCATAAGAAAGACAGGCAGCTTGCATCCATGCGGAGACTCCCTGGAGGATTCATTTGCAGACAGGCATGACCTTGCTGGACTATTGGGCAGGTGATGGGCTCAGTACTGCAACTATGTGGTTGAGACTGGTGTTGGTGCCTCTGCCTTAGGACATGTATGATGAGCTGTTGGTGACCATCAGCTCCAGGAGGAGCAGCCTCAACCAGAACCTTGCTCTCAAGAGTCAGTATGATAAGGCTCTGCAAGATCTCGTAGATCTGCTGGACACGGGGCAGGAGAAGATGGCAGGGGACCAGAAGATCATTGTATCCTCCAAAGAAGAGGTTCAGCAGCTGCTCAGCAAGCACAAGGTAAGAAGAGACCAGGAAAGCCTAGCTGAAATAGCATGGTCTCAAACCCTTATATAGAGGGGTTTGGTATCTCAAACCAAATATGCCTGGTTTTTATGAGTTATATTTGGATAATTACACTTCTAAGTGGTCTATAGACATTTGTTCAAATCCCCTAGCATCTGGACTAAAGAGAAATGATAAAGAGAATTTGTATTTTTTTTAATTAAAACAAGTAATTTCATCAGTAATTTTACTTATCAGTTCTCCATGAATGTTAACCCAATTCTTGCCATATATAAACTTTAATCAAGGAGAAACTCAAAGCCTTTCCTTAGAGGGACCCAGATTCTTTCTTTTTCTTTCTTTTTCTTTTAAAAGACAGGGTCTCATGTAGCTCAAGCTGGCCTCAAACTCACTGTATAGCTGAAGGTGACCTTGAACTTCTGATCCTCCTTCCTTCACCTCCGGAGATCTGGAATTCAAAGTATGTGCAACTAAGCTTATGTTTATGTGGTGATATAAAAGCTCCACCAATGGATCCTTTCACTAGCTACATTCTTTACTCAGTTTTCCATTATTTATTTGTTAGGGCCTCTTGACCACCTAGCTCTCGGTGCTCTCTCTCCCTCTCACTGTCCTGGCATAGACTTCTCACTCCACTCTGGGTATACAGGGCTGCCCACTCCGCTTTGGTGTCTGTTACTTGCGTCATTCAGATCTCCTGGCCCTTAAGCACATTCTCCTGTAGTTGCTGTTGGCCTCAGAGATTTTCCTGGGCTTGACCAGAACTTTTACCACGTAATCAGGCTTGGGAACCCCGAGACTGCTTCGTCAGTGTGTTTCCAAATGAAGCTCAGGTTCATTACTCCTTAGTGAATAAATTCATGTTTTACACACATACACACACACACACACACACACACACTCCTAATTTAACACATTTTTAGCAATGACTATGGATAGTTTACCAGGCCACAGACTGAGCCTCCGAGGCTATGGGAATTCCCAGAAGAAAAACAAAACAGTCTCACTGAGTTTTAAATGATTAACATTCTACTGTTGTGTGACTCTCTGGTGGGCTGTTATTTTCGAATTGTGGGGGGAAGGGGACTATACTTTTTTTTTTTTTTGCTATTTTTTCCCAGAGGTTTTCTGTCTAAAGAGTTGTATGATTTATTAAAGCCTTATCATTTGGCTATGAAAACATTGCTTTAAAGTTCACAGCTGTTTTTTCTCAAATCTGACCATAGCAATAAAAGATCACTCTGAGTTATTCCAGAAGGGAGAGTAGGATCAAGGAGCAATCGAATAACAGAAAAAAGACACTCAGTTAGGAAAAACTTCTAAGGGAGTAGGCCCCAGCTGCCACTTCTGCTGCACAGGGGACCCTTTGGCCGTGGGAAATGTTGCCAAGGCCAGAGCAGGAGGTAAGCTTGTGTTGAAAGCAGGCTTGACTCTCAGTGCATGTTTGGCTTGGTAGGTCTTTTCCAGCTATACGATCATTTCATCAACTGATGGTTGGTTAATAATAATGGTTCTAAGCTGGACCTGATGTCACAGGCTTGTATTGTAATCTCAATTTCAAGTTCGAGGCCTACCTAGGCTAAAGAGCAAGTTGAGCAGGAGTGAATACATGAGATTTTATCTGAGAATAAACAATAAAACAAAATAGGCTGCTGGTATCCCTCATGGGTAGAGTCGTTGCCTAATATTCTTGGGTCTTAGGCACTAATCTTGATTCCTGGCACAACAAAGCAATTATGGCACTGGTGATAATGATCAGTCTACCCTCTACTGTCCAGTCTAGGTTTTGTGGGCAACCTCTACAGCTTTGGTGGGGGCCAACGTTACAGTCATTTGATAGGAATTAAAACCTCAGCTCTGCCCAACTTAACTGGGTGACCTTGTACTAGCCACATAGACTGGATGGCTATATGCTACCACTTGTAAAAGGTCAGATAAGTAATTCACAGACCTTCAGAATTGTCATAAGGATGACATGAGTTGGGTAAAGAGTTTATGATAAGAAGAGCTCCATGTCAGCCGTTATTATCAATGTCTTGTACTTCAGTTCTATCCATGGTCCTTGAATGAAGAACCGGGGTAGAATGAGATTCTATTTATATAAATGAGGATCTATTTATATAAAAGGTAGTACCTAAAATGTATAGGCTTATGCAGTGGTGACAATTCCATTGCAAGGAAATAAAATATAAGGGAAATTTGAAATCGTTGTTAACAAAGTATTATATGCCTGGACATGCTTGGTTATCTGTCTTAAGCAAGGCAAAGAAAGAGTCTGTAACTTGGAAAGAGTAGGCCTTAAGCCCAGCCATGGAAGAAGAAGAAAGCATCTCAAGAAAAAGAGGGTATCCAGATCTGAAGACAAGGGTGAGGGGAACAAATATATCCAAGGGACACAGGAGGCCAGGAGTGTGACAGGCATGGTCCGTGACTGTGTCACTGATGTCAGCATCCTCGTGCATAGGATGTCAGCAGAGAATACTCCTTTATCAGCTAGTCACAGATGCAAGGGTTTGTCTTGGAGACTTGTGTCTGTAGCACAGTGATGAGCCATCTGTACTTGAGTAGAGTCAAAAGGGAAGGCCAATTAGGAGCTCAGAGCCTAGACTTTACAGGAATCCCCTGTAGGAAGCACACCGTGGCTGTTAAGATGGTGGTTCCTTAGGGTGAGACGGGGAGGGGAGAGGCGGTGGAATGATATGTCCTTTGTGTTAACTGTGTTCTATCAGCTTCCGCTGTTGAAAGAGTTCTTATTTAAAGTTAATGTCCAAATGAGCTGCTCATCTCCTTCTGCCTGACAAAACTTACAGGAATACTTCCAGGGCCTGGAATCGCACATGATTTTGACTGAAATACTCTTCAGAAAGATCGTTGGCTTTGCAGTTACGGAGGAAACTCAGTCCCACACGGACCGCATGGCTCAGGCCTCTGCTGTGTTGAAGCAGGCTCACAAGAGAGGGGTGGAGCTTGAATACATCCTAGAGGTGAGATTGCTCATGTCAGCGTCTTTCTGACTGCAAAATTGAGCTACCTGGGCTCCCTCATTTAGAATTATATTGTCCTATAACCATGGGGTGGTGGATTTCCTTTTATGGTCGGTATGTGATGCACTGTATTGTGAGTCAGCTGGATGAATCCCAACCTTAGAAAGTATGTATGAAGATGCTCAAAGACTTGAACTTCAAGCCAAAAACTTAAGTAGGAGCATGAAATATGAAAAATACATATCCCTGGCTCTATCCATGCAGTCGTTCTTGTGATAAGACCTGTCACTGGAATCTAGAAGCCAGAGGACAGCCTGGGGACAAACTGTTTTGGTCTGAGAGCAAAAGTATAAAGATTCATTTGTTGTAAAGTAGCCACCCAGGGGGCTGGAGAGATGGCTCAGCAGTCAAGAGGAGAGCGCTTGTTGTTCTTATAGAGAACATAAGTTTTGTTCCTAGGGGCCACATTGGGAGGCCCATGACTCTTCTGTGGGTGCCTACACCCATGTGAACGTACACGTACATATATATATGCCATTAAAAATTAAAAAGCTAAACAGCAGCAGCCTAGAAACTCTGAACCAAAATAGTGAAATAAAGGTTCAAGATCCACAGCCACCATAAGCAGTGTTCTTAGTTCCATTGAGGAATTTGCTCTTCTGCCCAAGAAATTCCGTTCACTCGTTCTGTTCACTTGCGTCTGCTTACTCGTTGTAAGTGAAGAAATCAAGTGTTTATTCATCCAGCAGTTATCAAGTTGTCACCAGATTCCCAGGCACAAGAACTATAAACATGTCCCCAGGACTGCCCTCAGTGAGACCGTGGTCCAATGAGGGAGCGAGAACACAGGCTTCAGAATGCAGAATGATGTCTCTACAGGGAAGCAAACAGCCTCTTAAATACCAGACCTTATAGATAATCAGGAAAAAAAAAGATGCTGTTTTTCAACAGGGCCCAGACTCTGGAACAGGAGTTGGCCCCTGGGTCAACTGTAGCCTGTTTTATGTAAAGGTTATTTGGCTATAATAGTTTTATTGGTTTGCTTGTTAATCTCCAACTGTCTTCATCCAATGGAGCAGACAAGACCAGTTGCAATCGATACTAAATAATACATAAAGCTGGAAATATTTACTATCTGGTTTATTATAGAAAGAGTCTGCAAACTAATGCCCTAGACTCAGAGCACAAATGTATGACCTTGAACACCAAATAGGTAGTCCATAGAGCTAAGTAATTAGCCACAGAAGCCTGTGTAAATGCCTGTAGATGGGTCCCTTCCTTTGGTTAATAATTAGCCCAGTTGCCCTAAGCTGGCCCAATTCCTTTAATCTTCCCATTTTCCTTAAAAGTTTTAGGAGTTATATCTCCTTTCTTCTTTAAACTTAATTTTGTTTTAGTTCTTGATAATTTTATACACAAATACTACTTTATATCATTTTCATCCCTCCAACTCCTCCCCTCCCCTATCTTGTAATTTCACGAACTCTTACACACACACATACACACACACACACACACACACAAACACACAGTGAGATGGAAGGAGCTGCACACTTTTGAGGGCCACCATTGTGTCACTTGCTTTAGATCCATCATTTGTTTCTCCAGACAAATGCCAGCTAAACATTTCTGACATTAGTTGAAGCAGATTATCTTACAAATTTTACACACATGGGGAAATGCTCCTTTTTTTGTATGTTGGTTACTTGTTTCTCCCCCACCCCACCCCAGGCCCATTGTTTCTAATAACCCAGGCTGTCCTGGAACTTGTGATCTTCTTGCCAGCCTCCCTAGTGCAGGGATTCCCTTAACTACTGCTGTGTTTGTAGATGTGGTCCCATCTGGATGAGAATCGCCAGGAGCTCAGCAGACAGCTGGAGGTGATAGAAAACAGCATCCCAAGTGTGGGCCTGGTAGAGGAGAGCGAGGACAGACTTGTGGAAAGGACAACTCTCTACCAGGTTTGGACTCCAAGGATGTCTGAGTGATGCCATTAATGACAATGTTTCCTTTAGAAATTTGCCACTAACTTTTGACAGGATTTAAACAAGTTTGTGATAAACTTCATTCATTCCTTTACTTTTCTTTAAATTTGCTGAAATTCATGGGCACATGTAGACTGTGTCTGCATTGTTCACAGTGTATATGCATTTTATTATTGTTTGATGGTTTCATATATTATACAATGAGGTTTAGCCCCAGCCCCGCTTGACCTCTCTAATCTCCTTCTATCTAAGGCTAAAGCCTGTTACTCACAAGGGTTCCTCCTAGTTTCATGCTTTTTGTGTGTGCATATAACCTGCTGGATTTAATTAGAATTTCTTTTTTTTTTTTTAAAAAAAACTCTCTTGGTCTGTACTCTGCCACTCAGTAGCAGGGGTGGAGGCTTTCTTGGCAAGCATGTTGCCATGAGGTAGATTCTCAGCTCTGTGAAATAGATAATAGACAGATGATAGATGCTAGACAATAGATGGTAGGTACATAGATAGATAATATATAGGTGAGAGAGATATGTGATAGATACATAGATAAATACAGGTGCTAGATATATGATAGAGATAGAGATGATAGATTATAGATAGATAGATATATGATAGATAGATAGATAGATAGATAGATGATAGAGGAAGACATAGATTATTGATTGCTAAATATGATAGGCCTACTGACAAACAGATAGACCATAGATGATAGATACATAGATAGATGATAGGGAGATAAAAATATGATAGAGATAGATGATAGGTAAGTGATAGATGATAGACATAGATGATAGATTGGGAAAGATGATAAATAGGTATACAGATAGATAACAGATAATGGATGATAGACAATAGATTATAAATAGATGGCAAATAGCACGTTTGGAACTAGTGATCTCATTTTTAAACCGTTCAAGGCATGTTCAACCAACT
This sequence comes from Grammomys surdaster, assembly GCF_004785775.1. NCBI lineage: Eukaryota > Metazoa > Chordata > Mammalia > Rodentia > Muridae > Grammomys > Grammomys surdaster. Next base: position 4,504,505 of record NW_021604601.1, on the reverse strand, counting down.
TCTACCAAGCATTCTTTTGTACATTAGATTGATGTCACAGTTTTAGAGATATTTCAGCTTGACAGCTAAAAACACATCCAACGTTCCTAACAAATTAAAAAAGAGAACATCTATATTTTGATAAATCTGGTTTCAAGCTTTCAGAGCTGCAGGGTGGGGATAGTTAGTGTTTGGTAACAGACAATACCAAGGGTATAGATATCAGAGGAGCTATGATGCTCAGGGGCAGAAGCTGCACTAAGTCAAACTTTTAACCCAATGTCATCGATCGTTTTAGCATTTAAAATCCAGCCTTAATGAATACCAGCCCAAACTGTATCAAGTGTTAGATGACGGGAAGCGACTTTTGATGTCTGTCAGCTGTTCAGAGCTTGAAAGTCTGCTAAATCAGCTGGGAGAACGCTGGCTCAGTAATACAAACAAAGTAGCCAAGGAACTTCACAGACTGGAGACCATACTGAAACACTGGACCAGGTAAGAGGATGAGTATTTCGTATGTGTTTGATAAGCTCTGTGGTGTATTACTAAGACTGGTTGATACTGGGCTTGGAAAAGATCCGCATATTTAGACAATGGCATAGTTTAGAAAACAAAGACAACCAGAAAATCCCCATGGGATTCTCCTTAAAACTGGCAAGGAGAACGGTACCCAATGCAGCTGGTGTTGTGCTCCCCTCTCTGCTTCCTCGTCTAGTTACTGCAAAGCCTTAGAGACAAGGGAATTGCTGCGTAAGGCATTCCTTCTCAAGGGCCATGGAGGATATGTTAGATTGTCATTGCTGTGAGTGATGGCTGGGACAAACAATTTATCAGAAGGAATATTTATCTTCCTTCACTTTTCAGAGGTTTCAGGCCAAGGTAAACCCAATCTATTGTGTTGGGTCCTGGAGCAGAATAGTGTAGTGGCAAGAATAGATAACAGAAGAGACAGATCACCTTATTGCTGCCAGGAACCGTGTGTGTGCACATGCATGTGCATGTGTGCACACATGTCAGAGACATGGCATCCTTCAGGATAGCTCTGTATGGCATCCTCTTGTTAGTCTCCACTCCAATTCTTCTAGATTTTCAACACTTTCCCACATCCTGCCACCAACTGGGGACCACGCCTTCAGCACACATGCTGGGGGTAATATTTCAAACTGAAATCCTAACGGAAGTGTTCAAGGGAGGCAGTTGTTTGAAGTTTATCGAACGAAGCACTGTTTCTTCATCACTTTTATTTCAAACACCTTTATTGTCAAGCATGACCCAATATTTTCCAATGGCATCAATGCAAGAAGAGAGAAAGACATTCTTATTTTTCAGCTTAGCAATAGGGGTGCTGAAAATCCTGGACAGACTTAAGCTATAAATATTAAAAGAAAAGGAATCAACCTTGTGTACTTTTTCCCCAAGTCTTTTGGGGTCCTTGTTTTAACCGACAACAGACAACAGAGATTCAATGTTTTCTTAATTGACTCCCAAATGTACTTAAAGGTATCAAAGTGAAGCCGCCGATCTCATTCACTGGCTACAATCTGCAAAGGACAGGCTGGCATTTTGGACTCAACAGTCTGTGACGGTCCCACAAGAACTGGAAATGGTCCGGGATCATCTCAGTGCTTTCCTGGTAAGTCTGGAGACCTAAGGCATTTGGATCTCGTTTTGCTTCTCAGGCCAGACTCATGCATCAGATAAATGGAAACCAGCTGTCACCAAACACAGAGAAGAAGCTAAACTACCATAGATAGTTCTGAGGTCAACTTTGTATCTAATACTAACGCAGACACATAGGCTCCAGGTTGCCTTTAAGGCGATAGGTTAACTTGAATGTAAAGGTGTGGTGCCTTCAATTGTCCCCAAAGAGCTCACATGACAGATCCCTTGATATGAGGAAGTAATCGGTCTGTACTCTAGATGGCTCTCTGTCCTTAAACGAAAAGCTCCAGCTAGTCAGTGCTGAACTGAACATTGTGACTTTTTTTTCTTAAAGGAGTTCTCTAAAGAAGTAGATGCCAAATCTTCCCTCAAGTCATCAGTCACAAGCACAGGAAATCAACTCCTTCGATTAAAGAAAGTGGACACAGCTGCCCTGCGTGCGGAGCTGTCCCGCATGGACAGCCAGTGGACTGACCTACTGACAGGCATTCCTGTCGTGCAGGAGAAGCTCCATCAGGTACTGAGAGGGAGCTTGCTTATTTGGGAACAGTTGATTCCCAGCATATAAGTGCAAACTAGAGTTATCTCGGAGCTTGTCTTTTCTCTCTGCTGTTGCAGTGTATATTAAACCGGAACCATTTCTCCAGGCCCCCACTCCTTTCTCTCTCTCTCTCTCTCTCTCTCTCTCTCTCTCTCTCTCTCTCTCTCTCTCTCTCTCTCTCTCTCTCCCGTGTGTGTGTGTTGAAAACTTGACTTGAGTATGTTGATCCTGTTTGAACTGACATTTCATGGGGCAAACCTAGGCACCTTGTAAAACTGTGAATATCTATAGCATCTAACATCTCTAAAAGTCCTGCCGTCTTATATTCAAGGAGGAAACTGAATTTTACTCAATGTAAGAGCAGTCGCTCATCATTTACAGCAGGGATATGTTCTGATAAATCGATCCTTGGTCCATTGTGCCACTGTTCAAGCATCGGCGCATACTTACCACGGACCAAGAGATCAGCACAGGCTGCCTAGCTTATGATAACTCTATGAGTCCTCCATTGTATTTGGGACACCACATGGGACACTGTTATTCAGTTCATGACTATATTCTGAGTGACTAACTTTCCTGGAACTCTAGAACATTTTAATCTTCTTGTCTCTTTAACATTCATCACTGTGGACCAGGTATGAAAGATGCTTTTAATTCACATGCTACTTCTCTTTAATAGCTGTATATTCGTAGGAAAGTGGAGCAGTCCCATCTTTCTCTCCTTTCAGAGCCTCATAGAATTAGGTCATGTATATTTAATTTTATATATATTTGGAGAATGGGTCTCAACCTTGTAGCCCCTGGTGGTCTTGAGTTTGTGGTGATCCTCCTGCCTCAGCCTTTGAAAGGGCTAGGGTTATAGGCATGACCTGCCACATACCAGGCAATATATATTTATGCATATTTAAATGATTGCTTTGTTTCTGCAAATCACTGTAATCATGATGAGCATAATTGCTTGACATATGAAGTAAAATTCCGAATCCTGAGTGTATCTTAAATACTCAGGAAATTGGCTTTCAGGGATAAACGTCAGAGTGCCAAAGAGCAGAGAAAATGATAGCTTGCCTGCTATGTGGTGTTTTTCTTTTTTTTTTTTTTTTTTTCTGTTAGCATTCCGGAGTCACAGTACACAGAGATTTTACAAGATAATTAACAAAATACATCTGTTGAGTGTTTTGTAGTTAAGGGTTTTTTTTTTTTCAAACTCATAAAACTAGCTGTAAAGTGAGAATATGTTTTCTTGCTGGTGTTTTGATTAATTAGTTAATATTTATGCAGTGTTTACGGTATGAGATGCCTTGTGGGCATTTGGTGACTAGTATTATTGTGTTTGCCTGAGATTTCAAGCTTCAGAGATCTGAAAACTATAAAGGGCTATTATCTTTCTTGGTGTATAGTAGAAATCTGCACAGGACTCTTTTTTAACTTAGCCATTCTCACTCTAGGTCATGACCTTTTTGGGGGGGGTCAAATAACCCTTTCACAGGGTCGACTCAGACCATTGGATAATGCAAATATTTACATTATAATTCATATGAGTAGTAAAATTGCAGCTATGAAGTAGCAGGAAAAAATGGAAGAGGGTCACGACCACATGAGGGGCTGTATTAAAGGGTCACGGCGTTAGGATGGTTGAGAGCCACTGTGTTAAGAGGAGTCACATCTGAACCCTAATGTTTTGGACCCATCCTGTCTCCTCTTTCACAGCTCCAGATGGACAAGCTGCCTTCGCGCCACGCCATTTCTGAGGTCATGGGTTGGATCGCACTCATGGAAAGTGTCATTCTGAAGGATGAAGAGGACATTAGAAATGCCATCGGTTACAAGGCAATCCACGAATACCTTCAGAAATACAAGGTAGCAGACACGTCGAGGTTTCCATTTTCATCCACTTAGACTTTTATTTGAAGGAGCTCAGAAACTCAAACCAGGACTTCGAATGTAAACAGACAGTAAACAGACAGACATTCAGAAGGAAGCACGTAGAAATATCAAGTAAAGATGCAGTGTTATTGTTATTTTTATTTAAAATACCCTGACTACAGAATCTTAGGGAAGAAAGGGTTTATTCCAGCTAATAATTCCAGTGAGGATGCAGTTTCTAATGGAGGGAAAGGCCTGGCAACAGGAGCATGAGGCTGGCCAGCCTCATTCCATCTGCACGCAGGAATCAAAGAGATAGAGAGAAGAAAGTGGGGCCAGGCTATAAAAGCCCCCAAACCTTCCCCTGGTTATGTACTTCCTCCAGGCCCTCCAGTGAGCCTCTACTTTTTAAAGGTTTGATAACCTTCCCAGGGAACATCCAGAACTGGGGACCAAGTGCCCAAGCACCTGGACCTGTGGAGGACATTACGCATTCAAACTGTAACACATTTAAAAAATAATTATCCATTTCTACATATCATACATATACTATTTATATTATACCTACTATTTATTTATTTATTTATTTATTTATCTTTTGGTTTTTTTCGAGACAGGGTTTCTCTGTGTAGCCCTGGCTATCCTGGAACTCACTGTAGACCAGGCTGGCCTTGAACTCAGAAATCCGCCTGTCTCTGCCTCCCAGGTGCTGAGATTAAAGGCGTGTGCCACCACCACCTGGCTATACCTACTATTTATATTTGTGTAATTTCATTTTATTTTTAAGATTTATTTATTTATTACATACACAGTATTCTATCTGCATGTACACCTGTGTACCAGAAGAGGGCACCAGACCTTATTACAGATGGTTGTGAGCCACCATATGGTGGCTGGGAATTGAACTCAGACCTTTAGAAGAACAGCCAGTGCCCTTAACCTCTTAAGTCATGTCTCCAGCCCCTTGTGTAATTTGATAAACATACATGAATACATATTCAAGCCCCTAACATGGCAGGTCATGTAAAGAAGCACAGGTTGTGTCGTTTGAGGCTTTCCAACTCCAGGAAACACGCTAAGCCTTTTTACACATGGAAGCTTCTCGTCTGAGTCTCTCAGCTCTCTTTCAGGGTTTCAAGATCGACCTTAACTGCAAACAGCTGACGGCGGACTTTGTGAACCAGTCAGTGCTCCAGATCAGCAGTCAGGACGTGGAGAGCAAGCGCAGCGATAAGACGGATTTTGCCGAGCAGCTTGGGGCAATGAATAAAAGTTGGCAGCTCTTGCAAGGCCGAGTGGGTGAGAAGGTGAGCTAGCTAGGTCGCCTGTCCTGATCCTGAGGAGGACTCTGAGAGCAGGCTAAGGCTGGCGGGAAACCGTTGCACAAGTGGTGTAGCTAGATAAAGCACGAGGGAGCTTCCCACAGCTCTTCCCCTGAAGATGACCCAGCTCCGGACCTCTTTAGTCCCCTTGGTTCTCTTCTGAGCCTCCCCCGTCTGTACATTTCATGAGTCTGATTTTTAAAAAGATGTCTCTTCGTTTCTCTTCCTTTTACTTTTTTCTTTACCCATGACAGCCATCAGCTGATATTTGATACACTTCATTTTCTGAATTTACATATACAACAGACTGTATTCTAAGAATTTCATCTTCACATTTTAATTTTACCATGCAGGGGCTTTGCAAGGCCATTTTCAAGCAAGTATGCCATGCCCTTTTAGGATAGCCCTTCCCACACCCCTGCTGCTTCCCCAGAACTCTTACCTCATAGGAAATTGTAGTGGATAATTTTTGTTCCAATGATTTGATTTTTCAAACAAAAATTTTGAATTTGCATCCTTCTATTTGTTTAGATCCAGATGTTGGAAGGCTTGTTGGAGTCATGGTCAGAGTATGAAAACAGCGTACAGTCTCTGAAAGCTTGGTTTGCAAACCAGGAGAGGAAGCTGAAAGAGCAGCATCAAATTGGCGATCAGAATTCTGTTCAGAATGCACTGAAGGACTGTCAGGTAATGCATCCAAGTGGCACATGGGAGCCGCCTCAGCCTCAGGCCTGTGTGGAGGACTCACTGGTTCCAAGGGTTCTAAGCTAACTCTTTGTAATAACTGCACCTGCTGATGTATGTCATTCATGAGCTGATCAGGTAGCTTTGTGGTTATTTGTTTGACTTTGAAGTTGAGTCTTACTATATAGCCAGTGCTTATTTTAAACCTGGAGCCCTCCAGCCTCAGTCTTCTTAGTGTTAAGAGTACAGTTATGTACCATAATGCCTTGTTAGGTTTTTGTTCGTTTGGTTGGTTCTCTCCCAATTCTATTAAGTCTTCATCTCCTGTTTTTAAAGTTTTGAGATTAAAGAAAGAATCAGATATACACATAAGTAGGTAAAAAGGCTTGAATCCCATACACCGATCATGAGACCTAATACTTACCAATATTTTAGATGTATTTGTACATTTGCTCCAATTTTTTTCTTTAAAGATGTCAATCTAGGGACTGAAGACATAGCTCACAGGGTTAAGTGCTTCTGTGCAATTGTGAAGATCCAGATGGATTTCCCAGGACCCATGTCAAATCAGGTTGGGTGTGATAGCCCATCTATAATGCTAGCCCTCAGGAGATGGAGTCAGAGGTCTCCAGGGCAAGCTGCTTAGCTAGAGCAGCTGAATCAACAGTCTCTGGATTCAAGTGAGGGACCAGACTCAGTATATAAGATAGAGGAAAATCAAGAAGAAACTGGATATTAACTTCCAACCTTCACACGCATGTATACTTGTGTAACCACATGTTCATGTACACACATATGCAACCACTTCACACACACAAGATGTCAGTGAACATCTCACACAGTATCATTTTGCTCCTATGTACTATTCACTTAATCTTGGAGAAACTGTTATGTCACCATAGTAGAACTCAGAATTTAATGATTTCTTAATGTTAGTTTTATGCTCCATCCAGAATCATCATACTCTCTCAGTTATATTTTTATTTATCTATTTTTTAGACAAGGACTTACTGTGGAGTCCCATACTGGCCTGGAACTTGCTAGGTAGACCAGCCTGGCCTTGAACTCATAGAGATCAGCCTGAATTTCCCTTAGTTATCTTTTAAATGTTTCGTTCAATTTATTCAATAAGAATGCAGCACCTGTGAGTTGTATCTTGGGTATTGCGAGCTTCTGGGCTAATATCCAGTTGTCAGTGAGTGCATGCCATGTGTGTTCTTTTGTGATTGGCTTACCTCACTCAGGATGATGTTTTCTGGTTCCATCCATTTGCCTAAGAATTTCTCGAATTCATTGTTTTAATAGCTGAGTGATACTCCATTGTGTAAATGTACCACATTTTCTTATGCGTTCCTCTGTTGATGGGCATCTGAGTCCATTCCAGCTTCTGGCTATTATAAATAAGGCTGCTATGAACATAGTGGAGTGTGTGTCCTTGCTATATGTTGGAGCATCTTCTTGGTATATGCCCAGGAGTGGTATAGCTGAGTCCTCAGGTAATGCTATGTCCAATTTTCTGAGGAACCTCCAGACTGATTTCCAGAGTGGTTGTACCAGCTTTCAATCCCACAAACAATAGAGGAGTGTTCCTCTTTCTCCACATCCTCGCCAGCATCTGCTATCACCTGAGTTTTTGATCTTAGCCACTCTGACTGATGTGAGGTGGAATCTCAGGGTTGTTTTGATTTGCATTTCCCTGATGACTAAGGATGTGGAACATTTCTTTAGGTGCTTCTTGGCCATTCAAGTTTCCTCAGTTGAGAATTCTTTGTTTAGCTCTGTACCCCGTTTTTAATAGGGTTATTTGGTTGTCTAGAGTCTTAATTTCTTGAGTTCTTTGTATATATTGGCTATTAGCCCTCTATTGGATGTAGTATTTGTAAAGATCTTTTACCAATCTCTTGGTTGCCGTTTTGTGCTATTAACAGTGTCCTTTGCCTTACAGAAACTTTGCAATTTTATGAAGTACCATTTGTCAATTCTTGATCTTAGAGCATAAGCCATTGGTGTTCTGTTCAGGAAGTTTTCCTCTGTGCCCATGTATTCAAGTTTCATGTCCACCTTTTCTTCTGTTAGTTTTGGTGTATCTGGTTTTATGTGAAGATCCTTTATCCACTTGGACTTGAGCTTTGTACAAGGAGATAAGTATGGATCAATTTGCATTCTTCTACATGCTGACCTCCAGTTGTACCAGCACCATTTGTTGAAAATGCTGTCCTTTTTCCACTGGACAGTTTTAGCTCCTTTGTCAAAGATCAAGTGACCATAGGTGTGTGGGTTCATTTCTGGGTCTTCAATTCTATTCCACTGATCTTCCTGCCTGTCTTTGTACCAGTACCATGCAGTTTTTATCACTATTGCTCTGTAATACAGCTTGAGGTCAGGGATGGTGATTCCTCCAGAAGTTCTTTTATTGTTGAGAATAGTTCTCTCTATCCTGGGTTTTTGTTATTCCAAATGAGTTTGAGAATTTCTCTATCTAACTCTGTGAAGAATTGAGTTGGGATTTTAATGGGGATTGCATTGAATCTGTAGATTGCTTTCAGCAAGATGGCCATTTTTACTGTATTAGTCACATGAAGCTCATGAAGAAGGAAGACCAAAGTGTGGGTGTTTTGGTCCTTCTTAGAAGGAGTAACAAAATACTCATGGGAGCAAATATGGAAACAAAGTGTGGGACAGAAACTGAAGGAGGGGCCGTCTGGAGACCATTCCACCTGAGTATCCATCTCATGTGCAGTCGCCAAAGATAGATGCTGATGTGGATGCCAGGAAGTACATGCTAACAGGAGCCTGATATAGCTGTGTCCTTAGAGGTCTGCCAGAGCCTGACATATGCAGAGGAGGATGTTCACAGCTAACCATTGAACTGATCATGGGGTTCCCAATGAAGGAGTTAGAAGACTGTGAAGGAGCTGAAAGGGTTTACAGCCCCATGGGGAGAGCAACAAATACCAACCAACCAGAGCTCCCAGGATCTAATCCACCAGCCTAGGAGCACATAGGGAGGGACCCATGGCTCCAGCTATATATGTAGAGGAGGATGGCCTTGTCAGGCATAGGTGGGAGAGGAGATCCTTGGTCCTGTGAAGGCTGGAAGCCCCAGTGTGGAGGAATTCGAGGGTGGGGAGGTGGGATTGGTTGGTTGGGGGCATATCCTCATAGAAGTGGGAGTGGGGGATGGGATGGGGGTTCCTGGGTTGGAGGGAAATGGGGTAAGGAGATAACATCTGAAATCTAAATAAAATATCTAACTTTAAAAAAAAAGAAAAACAAAAAAGAATGTAGCACCTGCCAGCTGCATTTGCTTGCAAGAGTTCTTTAGTGTCTTAAGTATATTTTGATGCTGTTGACTAGTTAACCACAGCTTGGCCTGGCCACTGCCTTAAAATGTTCCGTGACCTGCTCTCACAGTAGAGTCTTCATTCAAATCCTGTTCTACCCAGGCCCAGGAGTTTCATAGGTAACAGTGTTCCTTCCTGCTGTGTCACAGCAGGAAGTTCATGCTGGCTGTTCATCCCATTGGTGATGGAGATCTGAGGTTCAGGCAAGTTGCCAGATTACAGGTGTTTGCCAGTGACAGGGATACTTAGTATTTCAGTATTTTCTTGGGGATTCTTTGGTACTCCCAGGAAACCTTTTAACAGCTAAGACTATACTAATAATTACCTTAAAAATTATACCCTGGATTTGATTTTTAGAACTCTGAAACCAGCTGTGATAATACAAGCCTGTAATCTCAGAAATTCAGGGTTATCCTTGGCTACATAATGATATCAAGGCCAGCCTGGGCTACCTGAGACTTTCAAAACAATAAGTAAATACTATTGAATAAAATAAAAGCAAACCTAAATTTGCTCTATGTGGGCAACCAGCTCTGCCTCTTCTTTGGAAGGAACCTGCATACACCTCTGTCCACAAGCATGGACTATAGATCTTCTTCCATGGTATCTCATAAGAGGAAAGCTCCCGTGAAAAGCTTCCCTACAGGAAGCTCCTTCTTTCCAATCTCGATTTTCCATCTTTAAACTTCAAACAGGAATGATTTCCCCTTTAAGCAGCCTGATTTCTGTTTAGGACACTTGTAATAGAGACCTTATCTTTAAGCCATTCCACGAAAACTTACAGTTAAGAAAAGGAAGGCCACGTGGTGGTCCAAGAAGGTTGCAGTTTTTGGATTTGAACCTGTCTGAAATTATTAGGTTTTTGTTTGTTCATTTTATTTTTTAAAGAAAGATTTTCATGTAGTCCAAGATGGCTTCCAAATTCAATATGTAGGCTAGCCTTGAACTCATGATCCTCTTGTGTCTGCCTCTCAAGTGCTGGGATTACATGAGTACACACACTGTGTCCAGTGAGAAACACTTTTTTTATTGGATATTTTATTTATTTACAATACAGATGTCATCCCCTTTCCCCATTTTCCCTCCCTAGAACCCTCTATAGCCTATCTCCCCTCCTCCTTTATGCTTTCATACCATTTAGATTACATGCATGTATTAAGGTCAGTTTTAGGTTGAGGGTCTAGCAATACAACAGATGCAAATAGTAGAGGAGAGAAACTCTTTTAAATAACGTTTTGTTTCAGTGCCTACCATCAGAAGATGGACGTAAAAAGGGCTGGAGACCAATCATGCCTATCGTCTGCTCTCATTGGGCTTTGTGTCTACTTGGAGGCCAGAGATGCTTTCAATTTATGCCATAAATTCTAAAATCTGAAAAGTGAGCCAGCATTTCAAAATTTCACTTCTAAGCTTGAAAAGTGATAGCTTTGCTGAGTCCTCGGAGTTAAATTATTTCCATTAATTTTAAAAGGCAGCCCCTAAATGTTAATGTCAACAAGATGAGTGCTTCCCGGTCTCATGGTCTCACGGTCAGGGTCACTTCACTACTGAAAGGTTGCTTATTGGCATTCTTCTTAGGGTTTGACTCTGTTTCCACATTCATATTATACTTTCTTTTGTCTGTCCTTTAGTCAGAGTTATTTGTCTGTCCTCTTGTTTTCTCTTCCTTTGAAGAAAGATTTAGCTTACCATGTGCGTATGCATGCCTGCATGCCTGGAAGAGGGCATTCATTGCATGCCCTGGACCTGGAGACACAGATGTTTGGAGCTGCCTCCTGTGAGTGCTGGGAACTGAACTCCAGTCCTTTGGAACAGCAGAGCTCATTCTTAGTGACTGAGCAAAGCCAGCTTCTCTTTCTCATTAGGTTTTTTCCCCCTATTTAGTGGTCTTTTGCTACTTCGTTTCTATTCCTATATATGTCATCCTTTTATTAGAGAGACATATTGATGCCTGAAAAATACTACAGAATTTCAGCCAAATTTTATTTCTCAAGTGACATAAGTCTTAGGCTCCCAGAGGGTCACTTGAGGCAGTGTCAGAGACTAAGCTTACATTGTGGTTTAAAGACTCTATGCTGATGCCAATTCATGATTTAAAAGAAAAGCCATTTCTTTCTAAACTAAAAAACCAGCGAGAAGCCCACACACTTATTTTGGGACATCATATATAAATCACAATAGCTTAGCTGGCGGTCCTAATTGGCAATTCTACAAACCTTGATAAAATTTATTGTCATTTTTGAGAAATTGTTTCTTTGGCCCAGAGCATGAAATTGTAGCCAGTGTCCTTAAATCAGTGGCTGGATTCAGGTTTTGTTTGGTTTTAAAAAGCTTGACTATTTTTCCAGTCTCTTTTAGGAGTGATTTATTGATTGAATGCAATACTAAAACTGATATTTGTGAATTAATCCAAGTTGAGAAAAATTTACTACTACAGAAATATTAGGATTGGCCTTTATCTCCATTGATCAGAACCAGAACATTTAAAAAATTATTATTGAAAGGAAAGGCAAACACACATTTACTTTGCACAGAAGTATATTGTAATCCTGGTTCGTTCCTGGGTCTCACGGTTACACATACATATGCCCAGGTGCTCAGGTGCAGGCAGCTCTTAAGAGATGAGTAAGCCATGCCTCATATGTTTAAAATTGCTTTCTGAGATGGTTTAGCACTGTGGATGAATGAAGAACTATTTAATTCTAATGGTTAAATTTTAGGATCTTATAGAAATGATTACTGTGGGATTTACTATTCTATACTAAAATATAAGCAAATATATATTATATATAAATAAAATATAAGCTGCACATTAAATATGAATTGAGATGATCATGCAAAGTTATTTATCCCTTAGACAAAATTCAGCAATATCTTAAAACATAGAGTTAATTGTGTTTTCTATACTGAATAAAGAAACTGGTACCTCAGTAATCATTAGATTCTTTTCAGGGATTATCAAAGCTGTCAAAACAGTGACAAAAAGTAGAAATGAGACAATGACACAAAACAAAAATAATTTCCTTAAGCTAATAAATGAATTTCTGATTAATGCACTATGACAAAATTATCTCCATGATAATTCAGGATGGAAAAACAAAATCTCTTGGCAGCATGGCAGATTACCAAATAACTAAATATGATGTAGCTAGTTTTGACAGTTTAAAGAACATTTTATAAATATTTAATTTTATTCCTTTGGGAGAAGCATAAGATGTATTATTGGCCCTATTTTGTAAG
>NW_021604601.1:4477977-4491767 GCF_004785775.1 Grammomys surdaster | reverse complement strand
AGGGAAGGAGGGAGGGAGGGAGGGAGGGAGGGAGAGAGAGAGAGAGAGAGAGAGAGAGAGAGAGAGAGAGAGAGAAGTGTTTGAGGACTCTTTAACGGAGTTGTTAAAGAAGTGCTTTCTTCCCATGCACAAAGCCGTAAATTTGATTCCCAGTACCTCATATGTTGGAATTTGTGGTGCTAGTCTGTAATCCCAGAGTTTAGGAAGTAGAACCAGGAAGGATAAGAGAGAAATATTATCTGTGGCTACGCATTGTGTTCAAGGCCAATAGGGTATGCTTGACATCTTAAAAAAAAATGTTGAATCACAGCAGAAACAAAAATTAAGGAAATAATAATAACTTCAAAAGATAACACATGAACACTTCACCAACAGTTACACAACTACATTTTTTTTATCCATATTTGAATCATTGAGCTGATAAATAGTTTGTTTGTACAAGCATTAAGGACCTGATGGGTCCCAGGATCCACATAAAAGTCGGATGTGTTGGTGTCAGGAATCTCAGTGGTGGGAAGGCAGAGACAAGGAATCCCTGGAGCTTGCTAGGTAAATAAACTTTAAAACAATGTGTCTGAGCATTTGGTTTGTGTGCATATCTGTATGCCATGTGCATGCCTGGTGCAATTATTGGAGATTAGAGGAGGTATCAGATATGAGGTGGCCATCAGTTAAGGAGTTACAGATGTTGTGAACTACGATGTGGGTGCTGAAAGTTAAACCTACATCCTCTGGAAGAGCAGCCAGTGCTCTTAAGTGCGGATATCACCCTGGACCTCCTATAATGTATGATTTCCGGAGGAGCTCTGAGCCTTTGGCCATTTTACTTTTCTTTTGTGAACATTTTATTCTAGTAGTTACAAAACCACCTTCCAAAGAAAATGAGGATGGAAGACGAAGAAGCCTGTAGCCTTTCAGAATCACATAGAATCAGAGCATTAGAAAAAGAGAAGATAATACATATTCTTTTCCATCATTCCCATTTGAAGAAATTGAGACTTACTGAAAGTTCTTACTTTCCCAGAGTGACACAGCCAAAGAATAGCAAAACCATGTCTGACTCTCAGGTGCCGTCTGTCACAGGCTAGGCCGTGTGATTTTTAGAAAAATGGCATGTTTGGGTTTAAGGATATAATCACATTGCAATTTTGGATATGTATTTCTTTCCTTACAGCTTTTTGAAAAAAATATATAATGACATTTCTTTATCTGCGGGATAACCAGTTTTTATATTTTTCAGGGTATGCTAATTTACTATGGATAAAAGACTTTTTTTTTTTAACATTTAAGTATAGGAAGAAGTATCACTGTACAGACCCTCTTTTCAGAATGGTCATCTTTTTGGATTAGTATGGGGTTTTAGCACATGCAACTATAATGACTCAATTTCAGTGCACCCCAGAGTTCCATAATAGAACAATTTAAAATAACTATATATATTTTTTAATCTTTCAGGAACTGGAAGATTTGATTAAAGCAAAAGAAAAGGAAGTAGAGAAAATTGAGCAGAATGGCCTCGCACTGATTCAGAACAAGAGGGAGGAGGTGTCTGGCAGTGTCGTGAGCACACTGCGGGAACTCAGGCAGACCTGGGCCACTTTAGACCACATGGTAAGCCTGCTCTTGAGATTCAACTCCTGGCTCTCTGAAACTTGGGGCTAATGTTTGCTGACAGCCACTGATTAAATAGTTATCAAATCTCTATATAACCACTTGGTACTGCTGAGTCTGTTTCATCAATGTCTTTTAATTTCTAGTGTTTCCTGTACTAAACAGTATTGTAAACATCATTCTCTTAATTACACCCAAACTCCTAGTCACAGGGAGCCACCTAGGCACAGTTATTCTCCAGTGAGACTGTCTGCACCCTTAGCTTCTCCCAGAATTCAAAGCAGACAGAAAGAGAAACCTGAGATTGGTAGAGATACCTTCTTGTGTAACCAATGGGCATCTCAAACTCCTATGCCTCGAGTGAGGCAGTTTCCCCCCACAAACCTACTCAGCTACCAGTAACTCTGCCTCGCCAGCTGCTCATGCAGGCAGCCTTCAAAACCACTCCTCCCTTCTTTCTTTTTCTAAGACTCACACCAAACTCATCAGAAAATGTTGGTAGATACACTCTCAGAACAGACAGAATTCAACCCGCCTCTGCAGCAAGCACCCCGATTTACATCCCTTTCGTTTCTTGCTTGGATGATTTCCATGATCTCTTTAGCAGTCCCCATCTCAGAAGAGCCAGTGAGAATGAAGTCAGATCATAGCGTTGCCATGTCGGAAATCCTGCCATTGCTTCTGCTCTCAGAAAGAGTGAAACGAGGGCTGGTGCTGACCAGGCTTCCCACTGTCTGTCTCCTGCTACTTATGTCCTGCCAGGTCTTTTTGCTTAGCCACACTGGTCTCATGGTTGAGCCCAATAGGCATGCCCTGCGCTCAGATACTTTGGACTGTCTGCTCCTTCCTCCTAGTGTACTGTAGCTTTCCCTTGTATGCTTCAGTCTGTCGATAAAGTGTAATCTCTATGAAGACATTTGATAATGGACTCAAGAGGATGTTGAATCTTCCAATAGGAACAGTAGGTGCTATGCCTCTCTATGTAACACAATAGTTATCCATACCTCTCAAACTGGAGCTTGGGGGCAAACAGACATCCACGCACACGCGGGCTCATGTGCACGTTACCACACACACACACACACACACACACACACACACACACGCATGCACACACACACCACGATGCACAGGGATGCACACCCACACACATGGATCCGCACATGTGCCACACACACCACGATGCACAGGGATGCACACCCACACACATGGATCCACACATGTGCACACACACGTACACATACTTGCACCTGCATACAAACACACACAGAGAGAAAGGAAAAGGAAAGATGTGGGAAGATGAGTAAGGGCTGTGGGGAGTGGATACTGTCAAGGGACAGAACAGTGCTTGCACAGAAATGTCAGACAACTTCCACCCATGGGCTCTTCTCCAGAGCAGCTTTCCACTTTAGCCCCCTATCATCTTTGACATGGCTTTAAATCTATTTTAGTTTATGCATTTCTATAAATCACCAGAAAGGCCTGGGAACAACTTACCATACCGTCATCAATTAGGCACTTCTGTCACTGGAATATTGCCTTGTGAAAAACAATCAACAGTCCAGAGAAGAATCGGAACATGCAAAACTGCCTGCCAATCACCCGTCCTCATCTTCGGGTCTATTTTATGGCTCTTTATGACAGCCCTGCACCCACCCGCACCTGTGGCCTGGACTTCACATCTGAGGCAACACTTTCTTTGTCCTGCAGCCCATCAGATAGTATTCCAATTGATTTCAACATTTTCCCCTTTATGTTGGAAAAAAAATCAGAGAAAGCAAATGCAAATTAATTCCTGGGAGCTCTTTCCTTAATCACACCCCCAACCCCTGTACTTACTTCATATTAAAAGGACTATGCAGAATTCCAAAGCCATATGCTTTTAAGTGTTGGAGACCTAAGTACAATTTTCTCTGGTGCCAATAAATACAGAGAAGGAGCATGCGCAGGAGTGTTGTCTTTGGGATCTAAGCCAACATGCTACATAGACACTTGCATGTCCCTGTTCATTGCTGCACATCCATGCTACCTAAGTTTTAGATTTAACTTAGGTGTCTGTCAACAGATGAGTGTATAAAAAGTGTAACATGCACTTACGGAGTTTTATCTGTTCCTAAATATAAATGAAATTGTGTCATTCGGAAGGAAATGGATAAACGAGAAATGAGAGGTGATCATGTTAAGAAAAACCAAGGCAGACTCAGACAAAGATTATGCTTTTCATTTGTTTGGGTTTTGTGTATGAAATCTCCATTTCATAAGCATGCATACATGTGATGGGATTAGAAGGGAGACTATCTGGGGAGAGATGAGGGGCTAGAAGAAGGAGTGTACAGGGAGGGTGATGGTGAGTCCGTGTGATCAAGGTACATTATGGACTTGTACACAGATGTCACTATGAAACCCATTCATTGTTTGGTACAAGAATATACACTATTAAAAATTTAAAGTGAGTCCTTTGGGGCTGAAGAAGTAGCTCAGCAGTTAAGAACTCTCATTTGTTTTTCAGAGGACCCAGGTTCAGTTCCCAGCACCCACATTAGGCAGTGCGCAACAGCCTGTACCTCCTGTTGTTTTAGTGCCTAGAACTCCAATGGAGAATTTCAGAGATTAGTATTTTTCTGTTCCATCACACTATGTTGTATGTAATTATGATGCATGTTCTTCTTTCCAAAAGGTTGGACAATTAAAGATACAGCTGACATCAGTCCTTGGCCAGTGGAGCAATCACAAAGCAGCCTTTGATGAGATCAACAGTCACCTCATGGAGGCCAGATATTCTCTGTCCCGAGTCCGTCTGCTCACAGGTTCCTCCGAAGCTGTACAAGTTCAGGTCGACAATCTTCAGGTAACAAAAGTATTGCATCTTAACATTACTTCCCATGAGAGGAAACAACAAGATAAGTTAGCAAGTAGAAATATGGTCCTGAAATGTTGTCTTACATTCTTGGCATTTAAGTATTAAAAGTATTAGTTTTCTTGCTTGATTTTAACTTAATAGAACCACTTATGGGTAGTGAACACTGGGGAGCAAACCCACCTCGGGGTCACTTCTCAGGCCCCTGCTCTCCAGTTTGTGGTTTCTGTCTTCACCCCCTTGCTCACCTGGACATGGTGCCACACAGAGCAGTCACTGTTCATTCTTCTTTGCAAAAATACACAGAGAATGGACGGGGCAGGGCAGACCCTCAAGGGATGGGGATCCCAGCAGGAGCCCAGCATGGACCTTCTCACATATAGCCTACATCTTCAGCGTGCCCATCTGCATTGATATATTGCTGAGCGCCTAGGTGGATTTTCATAAGAGTGCCTTTAGAGGGTGGATTTAGGAAAGAGGAAGATCGCAATGTGTAAATATTTCTTTAAAACTTAAGTACTTGTTGCAGTTACCGAGAGCCATTAAAACTCACCTTGCACATAGTAAATTCAAAACCACATTATTTTTTTTTTAATTTGAAGAACTTCTAAAATTACCTATTCTGTATTTAGAACCTGAAATTCATCTCAAGATAGGGGAGGTTTAAGTTTTGCTTGAATATTTAGATTTGCAAGCAGTACTGTGTTTTTACAGCCCACTTCTCCTCTGCTGAGAACTGAAGCTAGCATTTAAACAATATTTCCAGTAAAACATGGGGCAGAGACACGAGACAGGGTCTCTCCGTGTAGCTCAGTGTAAACTTAGAACTCGTGAGTCTCCTGTCTCAGCTACTCTCGTGCTGGGATTATGGGTACGTGAAGCTGTAGCTGGTCCTTGGGGTCATCTCTCCTCTGGTCCCTTTGTGCTAGGTAGAAGACGTCACCAGGTTGTCTAATAAATCCTCCTTGCCTTAAGCAACTTTAAAAGTATACAATGCAGTATTAGAAACCATAGCCACCTTTCTGCGCATAATGATAATGAAGGCGAAGTCTCCCACCTCGCTGAAACTAGACTCCATGGGTCCACATCTCTCCTTTCCTTACCCATCTATTGTGCTCTGTTTCTTGAGTTTGACAGTTGTAGATAAGTAGTTCTCAAACTGTGGGTCATGACCCCTGAGAGGGTCAAACACTCCTTTGACAAGGGGTTGTCTAAGACCATCGGAGAACACACATTAAGATTCATAATGGTAGTACCAAGACTTACAGTTAGGAAATTGCAATGAAAATAATTTTATGGTTGGGGGTCATCACAACATGAGGAACTGTATTAAAGGGTCTCATTGTTAGGAAAGGTGAGAAGCACTGGGTTAGACAAAAGTTATGAAGTCTGTGAGGTGATGATGTGTTAGTTAGATTAACTTAGCCATCCCACAATATAAGCAGATATAAAAGTTTTTAAACAACTATTCAATTGCCCTATGGATATGTACAGTTATTTTCCATGAGTTAAAAAAATGTAGACCTAGAAAATTTTTTGCATGAGGAAGAATTTAGAGGTGGTCCTCAGAAAAGCTGTGATTGGCTGTCTTCTTCATTAGTTTATTGGGAGAATCATTCTTCATGTTACTGACACAACACCCTGGGTTTGGCAAAAAGAGCCACAGCGTGGCAGACAGTACCTGGACCACTGCTGCAGCTTCCTCTTAGGCAAAGACATCCTTCATGGGCTTTTAAAGAAGAATCTATGTGCATAAGAGGGCTCAGTGGCTAGGACTCTTCTCTCATGCCACAAGAACAGAATTATAAGAAATTTATCTTTTTAACAGCGATGGAGTGAGGCATGCATGTCCATTTTAAACTTGCTTGTTACTTCCTGTTTTTCACCTTTGGGACTCTCTCTTTGAGCAGAATCTTCATGATGACCTAGAAAAGCAGGAAGGAGGCTTACAGAAATTCGGCTCTATCACCAACCAACTGTTGAAGGAGTGTCACCCACCTGTGGCAGAAACTCTCTCCAGTACTCTGCAAGAAGTCAATATGAAGTATGGGACCAGTTAATTTTATGTCTTATCATAAATGCAGTACAATGAAGACTTATGGCATTCTCAGCTGTTAGATCTAGAGAGTCTACTCTACTATGTCCTGTTTGTTTGTTTTCAAACTGAATTTAATGAAAAATAACCAGAAAGAGGACATTTAGGAAGGATCGGGACTTGTATAGCCCCAAGGATAGTTTTCATCCCCTTGGAATACTTGTGTGACATATTAGTCTTTATTATGTTAAATAGCACGAGTCATTGCTTTGTTTTGCCCGTGTTCGCATGAACCAGGATCAAGACAAATAAAATAGTAAGTGTTAGCATTTGGTGAGAGATGCTATTCTGCCCTAAGTGCTTGCTGTTGCTTGCAGATGGGATAACTTACTGGAAGAGATTGCTGAGCAGCTGCACTCCAGCAAGGCCCTCCTCCAGCTCTGGCAGAGATACAAGGACTACTCGAAGCAGTGTGCCTCTGCAGTCCAGGGACAAGAGGAACAGACCAGTGAGCTGTTGAAGGCAGCCACTAACAAGGACATCGCGGACGATGAAGTCACTAAGTGGATTCAGGATTGTAACGTATGTCCAGGAACTTCTTTGTGATTTGCTCAACCCAATGGCCTTCAGATTCACGGGTTTTGCAGGACTAGTATAGATGCATGTGAGCTTTGGGGCTATCTAAATCTGTGAGGCAGTTTATCCCCAGCTCGTCACCCCATTAACTGAACAGCTTAGTCTTCCAGAGCCTTCTCGCACATGTTTACGATTTGTGAGTCTCTTGCCCATTGTTTTATTTTCAAAACTGAGTTGCCTTTCCCACTTTTCCCTAATGGGGTATATATAATCCATGAGGAAAAAGTAGGCTATCTGTCTGTACTGAAATAGTCACTGTAAGTTGTAACCACATGGGGAAATCATGCACTTTAAAGAAAAATCGCCTGTTAAAGTTATCCACTTTCTTAAACAATCATCCATGTAGATTTGTTATCTGCTGCAGTGCAGTAGACAATAGCCTCATTCAGGTATTTAACAGCAGAGAACAAGCTGTTTCAGCTTGCTGCTATACTTTTTAAAAGCTTTTTAAATGATTCCCCTTTCCACCGTAGCTGCCAATAACCTACTTAGGGCTTTCGAGAAAGGCCTTCTTTTATTCCACCCATTCTGGGCCTCTTATTATTTGTCCTTATTTGTCTTTATTTTAATGATCTGTGTTATAAAGATATGCTTAAAAGCATTCCCACATCGGCTTATTAAAGTAGTCAAGATTCAAAACAACCCACATAGACTCAAGCTTGGACCTTCAGTCTACATAAGGGTTTAAAGTGACAGCATTGTTGTTCACAATAAAGATAACCTTCGATTTGGTTGGCATTGTCTATCTGTACAAGAACAGTCATTTTCTGTGCCTTAGAACCAAGGCATACTTTGCTGTCTGTGTCAAGGTTAAAGGTGCCCTTTGCTCTTCTCTCACCGGAAGCTCACTGTTCAGGCATGGCAGGATCCACTCGCTATCCTGTCCAAGTGGAACCCCAGCTGTCAGCAGGAGTTGTGCACTGCTACTACAGCATAGGACCCAGAAACAGGGAATCCCCATTGGCTCACGGTCATGGATGTACAATTGGATTTCATAAAACACAGGCTGGAGATGCCACGGAGATAGAGGTAGAGAAGGTCCTTAGCGCTGCTCTCCCAGACCATCTCTGACCTCTACAATCCCACTGAGACCCAAGCCCTGTCATAGCTACAGTAAGGTGACCACAGATAGACTAATGCCAATGACCTCTGTAAAATTAAGTAGGCAAGGCATACTGCAGCACCATATCTTCAGTTCCATACATTTACATATACAAAAAGTGAGAAAAATATGACCTAAGATTTCTATTACTGCCACATCTAGTGTATCGTGGTCTCTCCTCTCCCCTCCCCTCCACTCCCCTCCCCTCTTCTCCTCTCCTCTTCTCTCCTCTCTTATCTTCTTTACTTCTTTCTCTCCCTCCATCCCTTCATGCCCCCTCCCTCTTTTCTTCTTTCCTTCCTCCTTTCTCTTTTCTCTTTTCTTTCTTCCTCTCTGTCCCTCTTTCCTTTCTCTCTCTCCCTTTTTCTTCTTCCTTAGTTTGGTTCTTTTTTTTTCTCCCCCATTTATCTACATTATTTTCATTTCTTTGAAAAGAATATAATAAGCTTATGTGGCTTGTATTATAAGCATTCTGTTTTGTCCTGGAACTAGGGATAGGGGTTTGTATACTCTAGGCAAATAAAGTATTCAAACACTATATTGTACCCCAGCTTAATCAGAAGAGTTTCTCTCTTTCTTTCTCTCTCTCCCATTTTCTTTCTCCTTTCTCTCTCCCCCTTCTCTCTCTCTCTCCCTCCCCCCTCTGTAAGTGTAATATAACATGTATAGTTAAATTGTTAACACATATATAACTCATATTTTTAAATAATTGTGACCAGTGTCTGATTACATTTTTGAAGGTGATGGTACTTAGTGTAAGGATCACACAGAAATCTTCCTACGTATGCCTGTGGTCCTTGGCCAACTGCTGAAGGTGCTGAGGAAGACGTGTAACACATTTCCCAATGAGTGTATTCTTGTCTCCCCAGGACCTTCTGAAGGGACTAGAGACAGTCAAGGACTCGCTTTTCATCCTCCGTGAGCTAGGAGAGCAGCTCGGGCAACAGGTGGACGCTTCTGCAGCCGCAGCCATTCAGTGTGAGCAACTGTGCCTCAGCCAGCGCCTGGAGGCCCTGGAGCAGGCGCTTTGCAAGCAGCAAGCAGTATTGCAGGTAGGTAGCCAGTGACCTTGTCCTGGGCTGGTCAGTTTTCTGTCTGGGGGAAAAACACAGGAAGCAGAATCTTTGGTGCTGAGATGACACTTCCTGTAATACTGAAATGTTGAGAGAGAGAGAGAGAGAGGGGGAGGGAGGGAGGGAGGGAGGGAAAGGGGAGGGAGGGAGGGAGGGAAAGGGGAGGGAGGGGGAGAAAGAGAGAGAGAGAGAGAGAGAGAGAGAGAGAGAGAGAGAGAGAGAGATTGGTTCCAGCAGAGTAAAGGAAAGGCAGTTGCTTTACACTGTTCTCTACAGCTTGCTTTTAAAATTGATTTGGTTTAGCAGGCCAACCCTCCATCATACTCACCTTCCTAGTACCCAGTATGCCGACACTAAGTGATTTCAATGGTAGCATCCAAATGGATTTAATAGCCTTGAGCAAAAACCAAAATACTTTGAAAATAGTTTATAATGCATTTAAACAATGACCTTAGCTGGTTATTAGGGAAACAAAGCAAACCTACACAGATGAAAAAGAAAAGTACCATTCCCACCTTGTTGCTTTCAGAATAGCATCCCATGAAAGGGACCCTCCATAGATGCAATTGCCCTTTAACTAAATTTCATAAAAGTGTCAGTTCATTTTACTTAAAATGCCAGTTTCTTTTGTGAAAACATAGGCTGGAGTTGTTGACTATGAAACATTTGCCAAGAGCTTAGAAGGCTTAGAGGCCTGGATCGTGGAAGCCGAGGGCATCCTCCAAGCACAGGATCCCACTCACTCCTCTGACCTCTCCACTATCCAGGAAAGGATGGAGGAACTGAAGGTAAGTGTGTGTAAACCATGCTCCCAGATTTTACTTCTGTCTTAGGGTTTTACTGCTGTGAACAGACACCATGACCAAGGCAACTCTTTTAAGGATAACACTTAATCGGGGCTGACTTACAGGCTCAGAGGTTCAGTCCATTATCACCAAGGCAGGAACATGGCAGCATCCAGGCAGGCATGGTGGAGGAAGAGCTGAGAGTTCTCCATCTTCATCTGGAGGCTGCTAGCAGAATACTGGCTTCCAAGAAACTAGGATGAGAATCTTAAAGACCACACCCACAGTGATATACCTACTCCAACAAGGCCACGCCTACTCTAACAGAGCCACACCTTCTAATAATGCTACTTCCTGGGCCCAGCATATACAAATCATCGCAGCCTCTCTTCTCAAAATCTTGAGGGACCCTCACTGCCAACTACTTCCTTCTGAGACCCCGCTGACATGCCCTCAGCTCATCCTATCCCCCTGAGAGGAAAGACCACTGTGCTGGTGATGGGCTGCTAAGCAGAGCCCCAGCAGGATCAGTCCTTAGGGACCAGCCCAACCTTTCTTTCCTCCACTAGTCCTGTCATACCTTAAAAGGCTTCTGCCCTACCACTTCCCTAACATGATTCTCTCCCAGATCAACCAATCCCATCTCAAGTTACACAGCCTCCTATAGGGAGTTCATGGACCACTTCCCGCTTCCTTACTCTCAACTACATTGGTCTTTGTCTTTAAAGTTTTGCCTAATTATGCAGATTTAATCAGCCTACATTGTTTCCATAGGAAAACATCACATTGATCCCACAACTGTTTACAGTATGACTTGTCAATTAAGAATATGAGTGCAGCTTTTAGAAGGAAAAAAATAGTGAATCATCAATAATTTTAAATATTTAATAAACCAAAATTTAATAATGCAGTAGGCTGGCAAATTTGTCATCATGTATCCTCCATGTGGGAACTGGGGAGATGGCTTTAGGCAAATGCTTGCCACTAAGCACACAGACACATATACACATGTACACACACATGCTCACACACATAAACACACACGTTCACACAGATACACAAGCACACAGACACATACATACACATGTACACACACAGATACACATGTACACACACAGATACACATGTACACACACAAACAGATATACATGCATATATACACACACATGCTCATACATGCACACATATACACAAAGAGGGAAAGGGAGGGAGGCAAAGAGAGGAGGGAGGGAGGAAGGGGAGAGGAAGAGAGGGGGCAAGAGGGAGGGAGAGAGAGAGAGAGAGAGAGAGAGAGAGAGAGAGAGAGAGATCAAAGTGATCGAAGTAGACTTGCACATTGTTTCCTGTAGCTGGCTTACTAGGTGGAGACACAGATTTCCACAGGGCATAACCTTCACTTTGTTAGAAGTCCTGCCTGCCATTCAGCTTGGGCTTCCCAACGTGGGGTTGGGATCAAGAATATAAAACCGATGTACTCAAGGGCATTTTTAAAGCCCAGGAGAAGCTGGGAAACTTCCTGCGCCTGGGTCTGCCACCTAGAACCACTTGCTGACTTCTTTCCCTCTCTCACCTTCTTCATCATCGTGGATTTGTCTTAAGGATAAAAGGAGTGATTTCTTCTAACCCTATTATATCAATGTTTATTCATGCCGAGAGCTATATTGCAGTTGTTCTTGCATAATAAAGGGGCTGATTAGCATAAATCAATTAAGTTTAATGAGTATGCAATGAACCTTTCAGTCATCAACATAATTTTTATCCTTCCTCTCTTCCATGAAGAGTAAACCAATCCTGTAAATGAGCTATTACATGTAAGCTTCTACTGTCCTTCAAAGAATAGTGGGTACAGCAGTAACCTCTGCAGGGCAAGCTGTGGGGATCTGGGCAAGTGTTTCTCTGGGGCATGGGCATGGCCTTGAGGGACTTCACAGATCAAAGGCCATATAATCTTCCTGATATCTGACACTCGTGGTTCAAAGTAAAGAACAAAACCTCTGCCTTTCCTGACATGGGGCAGAACTTACTTCTCAATGTCACTGACAGGGACAGATGCTAAAGTTTAGCAGCATGGCTCCTGATTTGGATCGTCTCAATGAGTTGGGGTACCGGCTGCCCTTGAATGACAAGGAGATCAAGAGAATGCAGAACCTGAACCGCCACTGGTCTCTGACCTCTTCTCAGACCACAGAAAGATTCAGGTGAGGAGACATCTTAATCACTCCAGTGGTTTCTGTGTCTCATGATGCTATGACAACAGTGCCCCAGACTTGGGGAGGGGGAGTATTTCCTCAGAGCTGGGGATGGAGCTCAGTTGGTAGAATGCTTGTGAAGGATCAAGCCCTGGATCAGTCCTCAGCTACCTAGATCCACATAAACCGAGTGTACTGACAAATACTTGTAGTCTCAGCACGTGAAAGGCAGAGGCAGGGAGACTAGATATTCAAAGTCCTTCTCAGCTATGTGG
Source organism: Grammomys surdaster (assembly GCF_004785775.1). Lineage (NCBI taxonomy): Eukaryota > Metazoa > Chordata > Mammalia > Rodentia > Muridae > Grammomys > Grammomys surdaster. The sequence goes on along the minus strand of NW_021604601.1, from coordinate 4,479,204 downwards.
CTAGTTCAAGAGCTGCCTGGCCTACATGAGATACTGCCTCAAAAACAAAATAACAAACAGAAGAAGAGGAGGAGGAAGAGGAGGAAGAGGAAGAGGAAGAAGAGGAGAGTATATTGTCTTACACCCACAGACTCTGAGAGGTTCAAGGTTAAGGTACCAGGAGGTTTGGTTGTCTGGTGAGAGATGGCTTCTTGATCCTCAAGGCCTCTAGAGGGGAGAAACAGCCTTTCACATGAAAGAAAGCCAAATCACATGAAGGAGGGCTTCACATGATGGAGGGTTTCACATGAGGGAGTACCTCAGGGCCCAATAAGCTTTTGAAATTCCCACCTATGAAACATAGGCATACTGACCTTTAATTTTTAATGCAAGAATTTTGAAGTGTACCCATGCAAACCATACAGCCAAAAATATCAGGAGACTATGAATTTGTGCATATATATGTGTGTATATGCATATATATGTATATGTATATATGTGTGTGTGTGTGTGTATGTCTATATATACATCAATAAGCAAATTCCAGAACTTTCCAACAATAACCAACAAAATGTGAACTGAAAGTAGAAAACTCCAGTTGTAATTTCCCATGTTTCAAAATGCAACCCATGTCTCAATCACAAAAATTGTTTCGAATGAGATTAGATTCAAAGGGTAGGTACCGTTTGAAGCATTCAAAGGTAACATTGTAAATGTTGATGACTTTGGATTTTAAAGCATTACCAGTCCACATGAAATCTTTGTAGTGGTCTGACCAGAACTGAGACAGAGAACATGTAATCGAATTCTATAATTGGAAGATGCAAAGGTGACCACATAACCCTTCTTCCTTGTCCATCATCTGTCAGCAAGCTGCAGTCATTCTTGCTCCAGCACCAGACGTTCTTGGAAAAGTGCGAGACGTGGATGGAATTCCTGGTTCAGACGGAGCACAAGTTGGCGGTGGAGATCTCCGGCAATTACCAGCATCTTTTGGAGCAGCAAAGAGCACATGAGGTAAGTAACGAGGGCAACTTTTGAGTTAGTGGAAATTTTAACGGCTGAGGCTATGGATCAGTGGGTAACGGGGCCGGCTCCCAGTCCTGATGCCCTGAGTCTCATCTCCAGTATGCACGTGGTGGAAGTAGAGGACTGATTCCTACACACAAGTGCTTCTGCAAGCATGTACTCATAGATCTCCCTCTCTCTCTCTCTCTCTCTCTCTCTCTCACTCTCACACACACACAC
>NW_021604601.1:4464079-4477577 GCF_004785775.1 Grammomys surdaster | reverse complement strand
CTCTCTCTCTCTCTCTCTCTCTCTCACACACACACACACACACAGACGCACACACACATCATAAATAAAACCTAGTAAACAATTTAAACCTATTTTTAAAATTTAGGCCTTAGCCAGGCATCAGCGGATCTAATCCTAGCATTCAAGAATCAGGGAACAGGAAGACTGTGGCAAGTTGAAGATCTTTGAAAGCTGATCTTTGAAAGATGTCGGTAGTGGATTTTGCTAGACTCGATCCACTCAAATATGTGTTAGGTCCTCTTTCTTCTTTTCTCTGTAATTTTTAATATTTTAAGTTAAAATGTGGTTTGGCTCTCTGTCACTGCTTGCAGGGCTGTGTTCGTTGTTGTGATCTTGTACTGAAGTATAGAGACTTATAGGTAAGGAGAGAGGTATGACTGAGTATGGTGGCTCATGCCTTTAGTCGCATAACTTGGAGGCAGAAGCAGGCGGGAACACTGTTGTGTGGTGGTCCTAGCCACTCAGGAGATTGAGGCCAGAGGAACACACAAGACTTGCAGTTAAAAGTCAACCTGGACAACTTGGTGACTAACAGACAGAGGAAAGAGTTAGAAATATCAATCTTTCTATGAAGAGTTTTACTATCTCAGCTTCCCTTGTTTTCAATCTAGTGAGAATGGAACCTCAGGCCTCATACACACTAAACCACTGGCTTTATCACTGAGCCATACTTGAATCCCTGCAGGCTTATTCTTTTTTATACACTTGAGATGATTTTATCTACTGGACTACATTGAAAAGCAGTGAGCTTTTAAAAAAAAAAAAGAAGAAGAAGAAGAATGCAAATTGTAAATTTATCAGCTTACTTTATTAGGTTAATTTTTAATGAGTAAGGGGAGTGGGGAATAGGCTATGTTTGTCCTCTAATTAAAAACCCAAACTAAAACTTTGTCTTTAAGTTTATCCTAATTGGTAATTAAAAAAAAAATACTCCCACACTGCAGATGGGGCAGAATATGTTTTTCGTAGCCCTGCTAAAAACAAACTGTGCGAGGTAAGTTATCAGAAAAAAAAAAACTAGGGACTTTAAAGTATATCCCTCTTTTTCAAATTGCAGCTTTTTCAAGCCGAGATGTTCAGCCGCCAGCAGATCCTACACTCCATCATTGTTGATGGGCAGAATCTTCTAGAACAAGGTCAAGTTGATGACAGGTAGGATCTTTGATAAATTTTTATAAAGAAAGTTTCCCCAGTAAATTAGTCATTTTCTTTTTAATGAGAGATTAGAGGGCATATATCCAATCTTCCTAAGGCAATTGTATCATCACGGGGCCTCAGTAATTGGAGGAGAGGCTTGTCTGAGTCTCCAAAATGAATGAGCATTGAATCTTTGCAGAGGATGCTATTATGTGATATGAAGGACATAGGGTAATTGGAAATCACCTAGCCAACCTTCACTAGTCTGTAGGGACCAGAGTTAGTGAATAGATCAGAGCGGATTGCAGCAATGGTCAGTGAATGGTTGCTACTAATATCTCCCTGCACTTACTAAAATTTTATCCTTAAAAGGGGCAGAGATATCACTCGTCTGACTCTGACTAAGAAATAGAAAACTCCAGATGCACACGGGAACTGATTTGAGGGAGGTTGCATAAGTAAAATGAAACAAGACCAGGCTTGACATTAAGGGTGCTCTGTGGCCAGGACTAGTCTTATTCTAGCCCATTTCCCAGACTATACTTCTGTGTGCGAAGATATTTTGCCCCCTTAAGCCATACAGTGTTAAATGTGAAATCTTCCTTCCACATCACAACAATCTATTTAAAACGTAGGTGTGAAATTCTAGCTTCTCTCCCAACATACGAGTTGACAGCTTCTGGTGTCTACCTTTCCTAAGAACGATTTTCACGTAGTTTCCATGTTTAGATTTGGAGAATTGGCTTTAGTACCTATGTATATGTTTCTCATACCCAGGACCAGTAGTCGTGATGATAATTAACAGTGTGTTTTTAAATCATTAGAAAACAAATCATTTTTATGATTAGTATTCTAGAAGTAATTTAAGCCTCCAGGGGTTATTTCATAAGAAGTTCATGAGAGTTGTATGGTTAAGCCTGAAGCAGTACTATGTGATGCTGTACCTACTCTATTCTAAGCCAGCCAAACTTAAATGTGACCATTACTGGAAATTTAAGACACTCTGAATAAACCAAATTTGAATGTAATTACCTTTTTTTTTTTTTTTATCTTTTGCTTTATCACCCCGTAGCCATCTCTTTAGTGGTATTATAAACATCCAAGTCATTAAGTAAAATAAAGTTTGAAATTCCTCTTCCAGCCAACATCTATTAAAATTTAAATGCTAACATTTAGGAGATTAAAAGAAAACACAAAAGGGATGAAAATGGGGGAGTTGGAACTAAATAAAGAATGTTGAGAGTTAGTGAAAAAAAAAAAAAAAGACAAATTGGATCTGAGTCTGTGGCTGCCAGGAAGGTTCCAGACAACAAGGACTTAGGTTATAAAAGTCAGCGTATGGGGTTTTGTTCTTAAAACTTCAGCACCAGAAAGAGTCATTTTCAGTAGCTCGGCGACGGCAGATATGTCGGGACAGTTTACATAGTAAAGACAGGGCTCCCAGTTTTAGTACTGATATCTATGTTATTCCTGGGACCTGACGCCTGTACTTCTTTGTGCTCTCTGCTAGTGTTAGGACTTGGCAGGTGGGGGATCATACGTTTTCTGAGGTGACAGGTATCCTTTTAAGGACATGTCATGATACTAGCTGCCTGTGCTTGGATCCTACTGCGATAGACTCCACTATGACACTTGCCTGTGTGACACAAAGCAGAATTTCCACAAGCAAATGTGATCGTCAGACTCTGCCCGTTGCCCTAGGGAACTCATTTTTAAACTGAGTGTAGGAAATTCTTTTGGTGGTTTTTACCCAGTACTTTTATTGTCTTATAGTGATTAACATTTATTGTAGAATAATAAATTCAGTTATTCGATATTTTTTAGAAGATACGGCACATTTGGTTGTAAATTCAAACTTTATAGTCATCTCAAATAATAGGATATGTCAGTGATAGAGAACTCCAAACTAGTGTAGAGTTTTAGAATAGTAATCACTTCCAGAGAGTGTAGTGTAGGTGATAGGAGAGGTATAAGGAGAGATGTTACACTTGTGACTGGCCCTAAAATCTGCCAAGAAACTCATCCCATTTGATGCTGGACACATCCTTATTAAAAGCCACGTCTGTACTAGAGTCTGCATAGTAAATGAAACTTTATAAACAATGCCAATACTTTTTAGGATGGAAAATAGAAAGAATGTGTTCAAATACCTGCAGCACCGCAGCTGGAATTGAAGAAGGTTCAAGTTAAATTCACTCTAAAATGGTCTCAACAACCTTCATACATACCGTGTTGACTAAAGTTAATTTTCCTAAAAAAAAAAAAAAAAAAAAAAAATTGAAATTTACCTAAAATATGCAAGGGACAATTTTTCATAAAAGTTTACTTGAGATTGGAGTCATCACTTGTAGAAGAATATTAAGAATGTTTATGAAGTACGTTTTTTAAAGAAAACAAAAAAAACCAAACTTTTAATGTAGTGTAATTTAAGTGGCTTGGTTTTGATTTTCCAAAATGGCATATGATTCTAGCTGGGGAGGAAGTCTGTAGGCAGGTTTCTTACCACATGATTTCCTGTTGTTAGGCACAAGATCTGTCACAGGCCCATGAGACACTGTCACACACGTACATATTCAGAGAAGGAGTCTATGGTAATTGCCCTAGATTTGCTTTTTAACTATTCTGAGATATGAAAACACTCACCATTTGTAAACTGGTCGTCTAACTTTAAAAATTACTCGCAACCCAGCAAGCAGACCATGGCTAATTTGAAATCCTTTGTCATAGATAATTTTTCTCAGGGCATACCATTTATGGAATATGTATACTGGCTGATCTTGTCATACTATCCAAGACTGGTTTTTTTTCTTTCTAATTATTTCTTCACCAGGGAAGAGTTCAGCCTGAAGTTGACACTCCTTAGTAACCAGTGGCAGGGAGTGATTCGCAGGGCCCAGCAGAGAAGAGGGATCATTGACAGCCAGATTCGCCAGTGGCAACGCTATAGGGAAATGGCAGAGAAGCTTCGGAAATGGCTGGTGGAGGTGTCTCATCTGCCCTTGAGTGGTCTCGGCAGCATCCCAGTACCACTGCAACAAGTGAGGACGCTCTTTGATGAAGTGCAGGTAAGATACAAAGCACAGGTCTATGCGCCTCCTCTGCGTGTCCACTGTGTTTGACCTTGGCCTCTGTGATTCACGTGCACTCTGATGTGGCCTGAAAATCAGAACATTCTTAAAGTTCAACTGAATATACAAAGCGATTGCACTACAAAGCTCCTGTGGAAAGAAGGGGAGTAGAGCATTTTGAAGCCATGCCAACGACCCCTCTACTTTGTACACCAAGGTCCAGAGCAGTTCCTTGCAGCCCAGCTTGGATGGAAAGATAACTTGGTGATGGTCAGGGAGATTTAATCATGTAACTTGATCTCTCCCAGCACTGTTAGCCTGTCTGCAAATGTTCACGCCCCTTCTTCCTTTAAAGGACTCATCTGGCTCTTCCTCCCTCCCAGTTTCCCCAAGAAAAGTCATCTGGCCTCAGCTACCTACTCCCAATAGAGAAAGGGGCAAACTCTGGGATCATCTGTCCACATTTGGTTACTAAGGCTGTGATTCAAATCTGCAACCACCCTTAAGCCTTATACTGTGTGCATAGAGCCAATGACCTCTGGACAGGTCTGTCTCCAGATTTCAGGTCCCTAATCAGAGAAAATGTTAACCACTTTCTGATCTATTGATCAAGGATCTCAAGAGTTATTGCATAATTATCTTCTCCACTGCCCCTCACTCCCTGTCCTCAGTCTACCTTAAATGTCCTGAATGCCCTGTGGCCACTACCTCAGGAGTTCCTGCCTAGATAGACGGTAGCCCAACCTGTCTCATCATCTGTAATGCATGCCTTCTTCATTGTACATTTTACCCATCTAGTGAATATTTTTGCTATACCTGTTATCCAAACACATCACTCCCTGGCTCTAATGGTGTGAAAGCCAAATCCCTAGGTGTGATAGCGTAGTTCTGTAATTCCGATACTTCGGATGCTAAGACAAGATGATCACAAGTTCAACACAAGAATGAGCTACATAACAACACACTGTCTTCAAAAGAAAAAAGGGGGGGGTGATAGAGAGATGGGTCAGCAGTTAGGAATGACGCATGCTCTCCCGAAGGACCCAGGTTTGATTCTGTTTGATTCCTAGCACCCACACAGCAGCCACCACCACCTGTAACACTGGTCCCACGGCATCTGATACCCTTTTCTAGTCTCCTCACGCACTGTGTGCACACAGCGTACAGAGATGCATGCAAAGAAGGCATTCACACGCATAAAATGACATGTAAAAACTCCCTTGCAAGCTGTCAATACCATCCTTCCACATTACACTTCATACACCAGCCATGGAACAGTAAGTCGCAGTTTCTGAATTCATCCTGTTTATCTTATATGGTCAATGCATCCCTCCTCACTCTTGTTTAGGAAGACATCCTTTCTCCTTTTTCGGGTCACGTTCATCTTGTTCTAGTCTGATTACAGTTACATGCCTTTCGAGATTCATCGTGCTTTGACCACTTTGAGAGACCTACTGTGCGCAGTCATGCTGAGTCAGATGCTACCCTGTGATCTCTGGGCATTTGTCTGATAAGCAAAATTCCCATTATGTCGAGATTATACTTTCCATTCACTTCCACTTGGTTCATTTAAGATGTTCTTGTTGGATGCAAGGTTATGGAGTATGCATGCTAACGCATAAGGTTTTCCAAATGTGCTTATAACGGGACAAGCAGTGAAGAGAAGAATCGAAACTAAACGGCTCCGGTCCCTTTCAGTTCAAAGAGAAGGTGTTTCTGCGCCAGCAAGGGAGCTACATCCTGACAGTGGAGGCTGGCAAGCAGCTCCTGCTCTCTGCTGACAGTGGCGCCGAGGCTGCTCTGCAGGCCGAGCTCACAGACATCCAAGAGAAGTGGAAGTTGGCCAGCACGCATCTGGAGGAGCAGAAGAAAAAGCTGGCTTTCTTGTTGAAGGTAAGTCCAGTTTAGGGTCCCCTCATAGGGGCTGTGCTGTTTCCTCCCATTGCTTTGCTGCGATGCATATGGTGATAGAACACCGAGCAACACCCTCCAGTGCTTCTCCGTTTTATTTAAGACCCTGTTCTATCTTGCACGAACTGGAAACGTTTCCCAACTTTCAACACTTCGTCTTTCAGGAAAACCCCCTAACAGAGTAATTTAAACCCTAATAAGGCTGTCCAGGTGATTAATTCTGATTAATGGCCAACGTAATGCCTTCAAGCATGTGACAGCCTTAGAAAAGCCAGGCAGAAACTTAAAGAGCAGATCCCGTTCCTTAAACTGTAGACGCTAGAATGGTTTTAAAGATCGATATCTCATGTTTTATAGCCTGGGGAAAAAGCTAACCCAAAATGAGTCTCCTAATTTGCCTTGGTGTATCTAAGCAGGCTGCCTTGGCCGAACGTCTCCAAGGGGCATCTTAGGCCTTTTCACTGGCCACAGGCACAGTGAACCTAAGGGCGTTGAGATTTACCTACATTGCCTGTAATGAGCATGTCTCTCATGTCCAAACTACTTATAAATTGTCTTTAGTCTAGTTATAAATATGTGAACAATTCATGAGGAAACTCATGATTCTATATTATTAATATGTGCTCATAAAAAATGAAAAAAAAAAGTGCCCTAAATTCAGATAAGGCCACACTGAAAACCATAGCATTTTCCTTTTCATCAGCATGGGTATAACTGTACCTCATCTATATGACTATGGTGAGGATTTGCCAAAAGAATGCCAGGAAATCATGAGGGACACTTGAGTGGCAGTAGTTGCCATTATCGATGTCAGTCACATTTAAGAAATTGTACCCAGCAAATGTCACCATTTATATGTATTGAATATCACCAATTCTTCCTGATTATAAGTATAGTGTGCCGTCTTTTTAGATGGAGGGAGATAGCTCACAGTAATTGTATAGATTTCTTTTATTTCAAATATTCGTACACCCATCTGGTTCACGTTCAGAATCTTATGCAACATATATATAAATCCTTCCAAATAGGAAACAGCCAATCAAGAATGCCACGGAGCATGTGTTGAGTGCCATTCTTTGCTTACAGAACAATTCACTGGTAACATAATATGCCTGAGTCATTTGTCGTCATCCCGGTGTCAGGCAAGGGTTTAAAATGTTATAACTCACTCTGCTGAGACTGCAGTAATCATATATATATATTCACAATGTGAATTTTGGAGATAGTCCCAAGACATAAGAATGCATGGCATCTGAGTCACTGGGTTCGTCTGTTTCATCTGTCAGTTCAGGTATAAAACAGTCATTCTGATGGATGGTTTGTAGAACAATACATGAAGCCAGTTCCTTATCATTCATGCAGAAAAAGAGGCTCACTGGTGGCTTCACCATCCAAGTCACCGTTGGAGAGGAGAGTACCTATTCTTCTTTTGTCAGAATTTTTTTTTTAATTTTGAAGATTTGTTTATTTATTTTTATGTATATGAGTACATACCAGAAGAGGGCATCAGATCCCATTACAGATGTCTATGAGCCACTATGTGGTTGCTGGGAATTGAACTCAGGATCTCTGGAAGAGCAGTCAGTGCTCTTAACCCCTGAGTCATCTCTCCAGCCCTTTTTAAAATTTTGAATCATACATTACATTCTGTTTGCCTAAGGAATCCTTGTGTCACGTATACCCAGCCTTATTTTAATGTATCTTTATACCAATGCTACAATAATTCTCTGTCTTTAGCTGTTAGCCTAATGCTCGGTATATGTATGCCCAAAATACTCATGTTTTTGCCTGCTTTCAAACATCAATTTTATCTTAAAGTGTGACCTCCTCAGGGTCAGATCTGTGAACAGGCACTGGCTGTGCATTGACAGCTTTAAGGCATGTGCCGATTTAATTGAAAATGTTAAGTCGAAGCAAAGGGGATTATTTGCTTACAAATCATTTCTACAGTACTGATTTCTACAGTACTGAAGCAAAAGGATCATACAATATTGTAAAGTGAAGGGGAATTGGAGCAAATCTGAGCCTTGTAGACCAAAGCATCCATCGTTTGGGTTGCAGGGTGCCTCTGTTGGTGCTAACTAGGCGGAAGAGGTGGTACTATGTGGTTCCATAGGATGGTGGTTCCATGAGGGAAGTTTCGAGAGAAGTGAAGGCCTGGCTTCAAACCCCCACATAACAAAAGACACTACGTTTAAACTTGCAAAAAAAATTTTTTTTTGCTAAAGGTATCTGGATTAATATTATCTATGGATCGCTAATAAGAACATGTTAGGGCAAAAAGTAGGAAGGGCTGAGGCAAGAGAGGACAGGTGACAAAGGGAGAAAGGGAAAGGAAAGGGAACCAGACTCAGGTACCATGTTGGGACTTGGTAATTCTAGCGTTAAACCAACTGTCTTTAGAGTTCAGTAACGTATTAGGTGGAGAATGACCACTGGGCAGCTGGTCTGGGGAGGGTACTGGGAACATGGTGGCCAGGAATGGACAATACAGCCGATATGGGAGAATGAGACAAAACAGGGTATTTACCTAACTGAATGCTATCTGATATCCATTAAGATACCTGATGGAAGTTAACTTACAAATACCGCTCTATAAGAAAATCACCAGCCAGCGTGGTTCCTCTCAAGTTCCTTTTTTTTTAAATTTAAAAATTAGACAATAAATAAATGTGCTATTAAAAACTTGAGGTAACAGTTGTGGTACATAGAATGAAAATTGAAATATCCCTTGTAAACCATCCAAGTTTGCTGCCATTCCCAAGAGGTAGCCCTGTTACCAATTCGACGTGTCAGGTTTTGAAATAGGCAGACACCAGGCATGATTTTCTTTGTCTTCACTCAGAGATCCAGCATGCTCCGGGCTGTCACTCTTGGCCACATATCCTGTGCTAATGTTGCAGCATGTGTCATGAGACAGATATATCTTCCAGTTATTGCTGAGTGGATGTTTCTGTGCTAACACTTAACTCTTCCAGACACATTTCAGTATGAGCCAGGCAAAGCCAGACAGACACCATGTTTGCATTGCCTGTGGTTCTTGTGTGTTTGCACTTCTGTGGTACCTCAAATGTGGGTGGCTCATATTTATGTATGGAGTGAGAGTTAAGGTTATATCATTTTTATATTCTGTCTTTCTTTTACTCCTGCTTGTTTGGAGTCTAAAAAGATTCATTTTGTCTCATTTTGTTACACCCCTGTGGTACATTTGAGAGCATGTAGATACTCCATGCACTTGTATGTGAATTAGAAGAGAGACAGGGAACTAGATGAGTTTCCTACTCTGCAGTGTTTGATTCAGACTTCATGTTTAAATACCATGTTTAAATATCCAAAGTTAAAAATTCTTTGGATATTGTGCTTACTTGGTGCCTTGATAGCCATTGCTTACGTTAATTCTTCAACAATTGTAGAATTTATTTCCATTTTATCAGGGAAAGTGTATTACCATCTGCTTTTTAGAGACAAACAGCTAATGAGTCACAGAGTCAAGTTGAACTGAGCTCTTATGATGACAAAGGCCTGATGTTCAAAATTGCAGTGAGCGTGGACAAGCCTTTGGACAATTCACAGGTTTCATTACATCCCTGGCAATTAAAAAGAATATTTTTTATTTTCATTTTATATTTTTGTAATTTCTCACCAAAAAACTATAATGTATATAATTTATTTCTCCTCCAATGATGTATATAATTTATTTCTCCTCCAATGTTAGGACTGGGAAAAATGTGAGAAAGGGATAGCCCATTCTCTGGAGAAGCTCCGAGCATTCAAAAAGAAGCTGTCTCAGCCTCTCCCTGACCATCATGAGGAGCTCCACGCGGAGCAGATGCGGTGTAAGGTACGTGACTAGATAGAGACTGTCCGCATTGCCTCAGCTGAGTATTTCCGCCTGTGAGGTCATATCTCAGGGAGACTCCCTAGGCAATCCTCATGCCTTGAGGTCCCGAGAGAGCCCAATAGGGTAGCTTTCACTGTGATGAGACTTCTTTTGCTCATTTAGTGCAGCTGCAGTTTTTGGATTACTTAGAGGAAGCAACATAAAAGATATTTGAAAGCTGAGTCAGGAGTAATAAATAGCTATCTATCTTTCTGAAACACCCCCTTCGGGGATCATTCTAATAAAAGTCTATTTTATGGAAAGAAGGATGGGGTTGGTATCTTGAAAAAAATGTGGACTGTGGCAGAGGAGCATATCCAACCTGCTCGATCCCTCTGTACAGGAAGTAAGAAATAAAATAAAAAAATAGCCAATCTCTATCAAAGCAAGAAGTCATCCAGTCCTTAAATCCTTCAGGGTAGAGCCACTTAAGGACTGTGATCGTCACTTCCGATCTTAATTATGGTCATCACCTCTAATTGTACTGGGAAGCAATCAGCAGTAACACAGACCACTCCCTGAACAACGAGGTCACGAAGACCAGCATGGTTTAGTGGCTGCAAGATTTATTCTGTGCACACCTGTGTAGCCAAGCGGAGTGCCTGGCCAGCACTTCCCGGCTGAGTAATATGCTGATTACATCAAAAGTAGCTTCACAAATGCTTTTCTTTCCCTGTGTTTCCATGGCCATTCTTTCATTACTGCTGTCTGATAATCCTGGTTAAAAAGTTATAAAAGACACTCATTGAAATCTTAATAAAATCAGCATTAGGAGAATTAAAAGGTGATACACAGTATACCACAACCTTTTGATGATGGTATAAAATATCCAAGATGATGAATAAAGTATCCATCTCTGTATCTTATACTAAGATGCATGTGAAGGTTGGCTAATCTGATGGCATTCAAGGGTCTTAGGCAGGAAGGCCCTAAGTTCAAGACTGGGAGATATAACAAGTCTCTGCCTCAAAAGAAAACTATGAATATTAAAAGGAGTTAATTTTAAACTCGTGCTATTAATTTATTAAATGAATCATCTGGCAGAATGGGCATGGTCTAACACCAGGTCACCCCCCCCCACACACACACTGTATGCCAGTTGTAGCATGTCTCATGTAGCATGACACAAGCCCACCGGAGCATGTTATTTCCCCTATGCTAGATGAGAAATGCAAGATTCTAGAATAACAATGTTTCACATTAATAACTGACAGATTTGTCTAAATTTAGAGACTGTATTTTAGCCAGGCTGCCTTAGCCAATGTGCAGAGTCTAAACCACTGGGCTTGGGTTTGAATGGTAGGGTTACCTGTGCATGTGTGCGTGCATGTGTCTGTGTCTATATGTGAATGTGTGCGAGTGTGTGAGTGTGTGTGTGTTTTCTTTTGTTTTTGTTCAGTTTAGCCTGGTTTGATTTTAGAGAGGCTTTAGCTGTTGAACCCAGGCTGCCCTCAAATTCACTGAATTTCCCTGCCCCAGCCTTTAAAGTCATTCTCGGATTATAGGCAAGTGCTAAATGTAATGCTCGAATTGCAAGGAAGATGGGGCTTGATAGATATTACAACAGTAGGGTCCTTACACTTGTACACTTACAATTTAGTCTGTCTAAAGATACAGACAGAATGCTGTGTATTTATTAACCTAGATAGTTTGGTCTTTCGGCCAGTTATTCTTACTTTGAGACTCCATTGTCATCTCCCCAAACACTTAGACAAGTCCTGCTTTTGAGCTTGGAGATTGGGAAAGTGTATTTCCTCACAGCGCCATTATGTTCTTTCCCAAATCACCCTCCTTGGCAAAACAAAGCAATTACCTGAAAATTTCAAGCAAAAACCTTGTTTGCTTAAATGACCTGGAAAGTTAGCCCCAGAGAGTGCTGTTAATTACTCTTGCCTTTAGAAACTTGTCTCTGGTGTGAAGAGACAGGAAAGGCAGAGAACAAATGGTATGAAATTCTCCATTCATACACTAAATGAGCTGGAACCTAAAAACAACAGCTGGCAGAGAGGGAGAGTGACACAAATTACAGAACTGGTCACCTGTCAAAGCATGGCAGGAACTCATTCACATTGAGTTTCTTTAAATAATGCCCGCAAAGGACAGGTCTGTTATCAACAACTCCAATAAATCTCTGATCCTACAGAATGTGTACTTAGTGAGTTATTTTGAATACAGGAGAAACTGTGACAAACTGATATTCCATGATAAGGATATAGCACAGAACAGGCCAGCTCAGCATTTAAAAATGAAGTTCGAGTTAGAAAATCTTTCCTTTAAATATTTCATCAGTATGGTCAGGAACAGGACAAAACTAGGGGGTGGTTTGGTAATCAGTTTAGACATATTGATGGTCTCAGGGATGTAGGATGATACATATTTAGAATAAAGAAGGCTATTAAGCTGACAAACTTGGATTTGGAAGAAACCAAACAAGCAACAAACAAACCCCACCATCCTAGAAAGACCAGGTACGTGGTAGGAAGGTTCGGCAGGGACCCATGGCATTTTTACCAGAAGAACATGGCAGGCTTCCAAGTTATGTAGAATGCAAACAATAAGGAGCTCAAGTGTGGTGTTCACAAAGAGTTTGTAGAAAGGGAATACCAGTGAGACAGGTCACCCAAGCCCCCTCAAAGGATGGAAGGTAGATGTCGTGGGGGTTCACAAGTGCTTGTCTCAATGTAGGAACTGGAAAGCGCTGTTGGGAGGTGGACAGATGACCTGGCAGAGCTGATGCTTCTGAGGGATGCCCTGGCTGTCTACCTCAGTGCCGAGGACATCTCCATCCTGAAGGAACGTGTGGAGCTTCTGCAAAGGCAGTGGGAAGAGCTTTGTCACCAGGTAAGCTATGGTCTGAGTGAGTAAGCTGTTCCCAATGATGGAAAGGCTGGAGGTGATCTACGAAGCCGGACAGGCTTGATCCATACCAGGGCCCACTCCGTGACTCATGTAGAAACAGAGTAAGGATAGCTGCATCATCACATTATACCTGAATTCATCTATACTGAAGCATTTCTCTTTTATTCCCTGGCTGACACAACCTATTGTACTTCCTAGGTGTGAATTTTCAGCTGGAAAGGTAGTGGTAGCATGTTCTGCCTTTTAAACATGGAGGAAACACAATGTTTTAGTTTTAGTTACATTTCTAGAGAGAGTTTTATTTGTGTAAGTCATTCCTTATAATTCATGGGTGTATGGCATTGTTAGGCTTCCATCATTTATTAAATGCCTTTCTCTGTGTATATGATGCTAAATGAGATTATAACTTAGGTTTTGAAGGGGAAATGACTGATACAAAGTCAGCAAGAAAGCATCATGGGCAATAAAGCATCAGGTAAAGGTTTTCAGTGAAGATTACCTAAGAGCCTGCGTCTATACTCACAGAAGGCTGTGGGCCTGGCTTTTTAGGGATGCACCCTGAGTACCACGCCTGCCACACAGCAGGCTGTAACACACCCTGAGTACCATGCTTGACACACAG